>NC_092248.1:9579202-9611702 GCF_036320965.1 Panulirus ornatus
GTCAAATGCTTTCTGGCAGTCCAGAAACCAGACAATCCACAAGGCTTTCTCTTCGTCTAAAGCTCGACTTTCTCTCTCACGTCAGTTGTCTCTCCTTCGCCAAAGTCATCCATTCGCTCACTGGTGTTGTCTTTTCCAGTCATTTACAGACTACGATCGTCTGGAACACCTGTCCGCAGTTGAGCGCATCCTCTAGGTCTTCATCCTTAAAGGAAGGTGAGACATTTGCCTTCTTCCACTTCAACTGGAAGTTTACTCTTCATGAATCTACTGGGAGAGCGTTGAAAGTGTCTCCTGCACCTTCTCTATCACATTCCATTTCCAAAGGGTCTTTGCTCCTCCTCTCCCATCCTGTCATACACATTCCTTCCTTGATCATACAGTACAAATCCTGGCTGGGGCTGGGGTAACCACCAGCATGATC
This sequence comes from Panulirus ornatus, assembly GCF_036320965.1. Classification (NCBI taxonomy): domain Eukaryota; kingdom Metazoa; phylum Arthropoda; class Malacostraca; order Decapoda; family Palinuridae; genus Panulirus; species Panulirus ornatus. The sequence goes on from NC_092248.1 coordinate 9,579,627, forward strand.
GCTACCTCCTCGCTCTCAGAATATCTTGAATAAAGTACATCTCCCTCATCACTCACCCTCCCTATACATCTGGGATTTACCAGAGAGATTCTTCCTTCCCGTCATGCTTACACGATTACATACACTACAAACGTGGCTTAAATCTCTGCCCTTATTACGTTTTGTGTGTGTGTGTGTGTGTGTGTGTGTGTGTGTGTGTGTGTGTGTGTGTGTGTGTGTGTGTGTGTGTGTGTGTGTGTACGAGCACAAAGAAACGACCTCCCTTACTTACATAACTAGAGCCCCCTCCTCCGCCCCACGCCTGGTGGTTCTCAAACCTCCAACATTCGACAGGGACCCCACCTACATCCACACCCACACAAGCTGCACCAGCAAAGCTTACGAGGCCAGCTTAAAGCTGTATGGTCACTGACCTTAACTCAGCAAACACAGACAGAATCGATACGGCCACATCGCTACGTAATGAAATTCCTTATATCTACTACACTATCCCCAATATATATATATATATATATATATATATATATATATATATATATATATATATATATATATATATATATATATATATATATATATATATACTATATCATAATCATTAACTAACTAAAATATAATTAAAAGATTAAAAGTATGAAATGTTTTCACAAACCTCAAACCCAGCATATTTACACACACACACACACACACACACACACACACACACACACACACACGGCCCCTCAAACTGCAGACACTACAGTGAGTTAGCTAACAGAAGTGAAGGAGGCGAAATCTACCGTGACATACAAGCGGCAGCGAACGCTTTGACGGGCGCTCTGAGCCAGACGTTGTTTACGGAGGCTTGATCAGTGTCATACACGGGATTGAGTCTGTCAGGGGCATCTCTTGTGACCAGGAGCTGCTCTCACTCTGTATGTGTGTAGGTAGCTACCCAATCTTTCCCAGTTTGCTTTATATTCCCGTCCATTTACACACTCTTTTTCGCTGTGCTATGCACCTGGTGTTTACATATATATATATATATATATATATATATATATATATATATATATATATATATATATATATATATATATATATATATATATATATATATAAAACTTTCACATGCACACCATTTTTCACTGTCCTATACTCTTACCCATTTCCTATTTTTTTTTCGGTCATTTACACTTGCTCATTTACGCAATCTTTCACTGCTATACAAACGCCAGTTCCAATATGTTTTCACGGTGCCCATTCGCACAGCTTTATTTCACTGTGCAATTAAACTTACCAATTAAAAGGGTATAACTTCGCTACACACCTACCAATTTGCACAATTTGTTTCGGTGTTTTAAAACAAGCCCATTTACATATTTTCACATTTACATATTTGCCCAATTTACACGATTCGTCCCGCTGTGTTGTAAACTCGCCCAATTACAGCAGAGCACACCATTCCCGCATATAATTAACGAGTACACAATATCAGTTATGTTTTCTCACTAATTACTATCCTTTAACTAGTCAAAACTACTACTGGTTATTACTACAGGTAATTATCAAATGGGCGCTCCTGTCCACCTGCAGGCACAACGAGGAAGCTGTCGGACGTACGCGACAACTAACTACCCCATTACATAGTTACCAATAGTTCTATCTGTCACCCTAGAACGATACGACCCCTGAACGCGACGTTGCGATCGTAGATCGTCTGGTCATTTCTGAAACCGACCCTCCCATCGCGTACAAGGGTCGTCGCGTCGTGCTCAAAGGTCGTACCGTCGTGGTCAAGGGTCGTACCGCCGTGGTCCACACGGGTGTCGTACCGAGACATACCCAAGGGTCGTAGCGTTATGCTCAGGTAATTATCAATCATAATTAAGCAGCAGGTAATTACCCCAACCCATCATACTAAACAGAAGGGGGGTAATTAAATCGTACACAAACGTGCTTCAAAGACAAACTCGATTTTTTTTTTCTTTCCATCATTTCATTTTCTTCCAGAAGGGTAATATTACGTTTTCTAACGGGGGATCATTTAGTGGTTAACGATAATCGTTAAACCCGAGGTTAAACGAAGGTGAGGTGGGAATTAAACGAGCGGGTTCCATTCCTGGCTAGTGCAATGGAACTCTCCGGGAGAGCAACGAGCTAGCGCTGAGTGCGTTCAGGGTGACTGCCCTCTGCGCTGAGTGCGTTCAGGGTGACCGCCCTCAGCGCTGAGTGCGTTTGGTGACCGCCCTTAGCGCTGAGTGCGTTCAAGGTGACCGCCCTCAGCGCTGAGTGCGTTCAGGGTGACCGCCCTCAGCGCTGAGTGCGTTCAGGGTGACCGCCCTCAGCGCTGAGTGCGTTCAGGGTGACCGCCCTCAGCGCTGAGTGCGTTCAGGGTGACCGCCCTCAGCGCTGAGTGCGTTCAGGGTGACCGCCCTCAGCGCTGAGTGCGTTCAGGGTGATCGCCCTCAGCGCTGAGTGCGTTCAGGGTGACTGCCCTTAGCGCTGAGTGCGTTCAGGGTGACCGCCCTCAGCGCTGAGTGCGTCAAGGGGGGGGGGGGGAGTAGAAGGGTGCGTTACAGGTCGAAGACTGAGAAACCACAGTATCTTATCTCACCAGACCTGATCATTCATGATAATATCATATTTATACTATCTACCAACCTCTAAATAATCACAGACACACACACACACACACACACACACACACACACACACACACACACACACACACACACACACACACACACACACACACAGACACACACACACACACACACAACAATATATACAGAGACGTTAGTACAGATATCACAACAACAAAAATATATCGAGAAACATCATGAACACGAAACATTGATTCGTATGAATGACGTGTTGCTACAAATGACATCATCACTTCTATAATAAATGACTTATAAATCATTTATTTGTTTAATCGTAAGAAGACGAACGACTGAGGAGGATATAAGTGAAGTCGACTGACCCTTCCCTTGTGTGTGTGTGTGTGTGTGTGTGTGTGTGTGTGTGTGTGTGTGTGTGGTGAGGTCAGGGCACTGAAGGAGAAGGTGATGGTGGTGGTGGAGGGGTGAGGGGCGGTGCAAGCCAGGCCTGGTTGAGGCCAAGGTTACTATCATAGAGGATGCCGCCCCCCTCCGCTCCCCTCCCCTCCCCTCTCCTCTCCTCTCCCACCGCCACCAACCAACCAATCCCCCCCACTCCACCCCACCCCTCGCCTTCCCTAACCTCCAACCACATACCCCCCCCTACCTCCAGCCGCCACTTACCCCACCCCCTTCCCCTTAGTTCTCTCTCTCTCTCTCTCTCTCTCTCTCTCTCTCTCTCTCTCTCTCTCTCTCTCTCTCTCTCTCTCTCTCTCTCTCACACACACACACACACACACACACACACATTGTGTGTGTGTGTGAGAGAGAGAGAGAGAGAGAGAGAGAGAGAGAGAGAGAGAGAGAGAGAGAGAGAGAGAGAGAGAGAGAGAGAGAGAGAGAGAGAGAGAGAGAGAGCCTTCTTACACGATAAGCGAGTCCTTGACACTTCAAAGAAGTATCACAGGAGAACCGATAAGGCAGGTTTTCTAGCCACTGATAAGGAGGGAGGGGGGGGGGGGGGGAGGTGGAGGGGGCCCCGGGCTTCTCACCACGTCCCCGATAAGGAGAGGAAGCGAAGCTGTTACCTTGATAAGACGAGAGAATGTTATGTCAGCAACGTGACAAACACGATGTATAGATTATCATGCTATGTGACGACTCATCACATCAGTATAGTATACTATAGAATAGTATAGTATAGTATAGTATAGTATAGTATAGTATAGTATAGTATAGTATAGTATAGTATAGTATATATATTACATCAGGTTGATATGTGACGGGAGTTATCACATGAAGCTATGTGATATGAACCATGTCAGGCTAATGGGTGATACCAGTTATCACATCAGGTTGATATGTGACGCGAGTCATCACATGAAGTCACAAGTCATCATCTCAAGTTATGTGTTGATCCTCCCCGTCATCACATGAGGCTGATGGTATGTGATACAAGCCATCGCATCAGGCTACTGAATGTGAAAATAGTTCTCACATATGAAGGAAGACAATGTGAAAGTAACCTTCATGATAGCATGTGACACCAAGCCGTTCAAATCCACCAGTCTGGTCTTGAACACTAGGCCCCCCAGATGTCATGCAAAGGTAAATAAGCTCAGGATGAACATAACTGGTGTGAACAGGATGAACATTACTGGTATGAACAGGATGAACATTACTGGTATGAACAGGATGAACAAGCAGTGGACTCCCGATCCTGCTCTTATGCATCATCAATCGGATGTACACACCACTATGAACAGAGGGATGTACACATTGCACTATAAACAGAGGGATGTACACAGTACTATGAACAGAGGGATGTACACACTGTACTATGAACTACATACTTACTGAATCAACAGGATACATACTACAGTGAACTACAAATTCAATGAACCAGCAGGATATGTACTGCAAAGTCAAATTTCAAATTCTATAAATCTACTTCACTAAAACCATCCTTAAGTCAACACACAACATAGAAGCCATCATTTTCTTGTAATAGAGAATATTAAGATCTACTTGTGATGAAGGCGAATATAGAGCTGTTTGTGCAGCGGTAAAGATAAGATCATCATTCATGTGGTAACTAATTAAAATACGAAGATGATAGAGTTATCTTGATTTAATTTGGCTTTTGAGATAAACCAACAATTTCTCGTAACCGAATCTCTATCTGGCTCTAAATTTTTTTTTCTTTTTTTTTTGGGAAATGAGGAAAATTATCATCAAATATCACACATCATGGGATAATAACAGTCACTCATACAGTGAACACTGCTGGACATTCCCGTATGTTATGTGATACATACTGAACACTGCCGCACATACGCTATGACACATACTGAACGCCGTCACACATGCTGAACACCGTCACACATACGCTATGACACATGCTGAACACCGTCACACATACGCCATGACACATACTGAACACCGTCACACATACGCCATGACACATACTGAACACCGTCACACATACGCCATGACACATACTGAACACCGTCACACATACGCCATGCTATAACAAGCCGGTCAACCCCGTCACGTATGCCATGACAACGTTCACAAGAATACAGTTACAAACATCACTTAAAAATGGAACATGACGTACAAAGGTTTGAGTATGTCGAGGCGGAAGTCTATTGAAGCTGACGGCGCTACGGGAATGACACACACACACACACACACACACACACACACACACATAGGACCCTGGACCTGCCAGACGGACTCACAAACAGAGACACACACACACAGGAAATTCAGGTCTTATAACGGGGCTACTGCCACTGCAGACACACATCACCTAACACACCAGAGAGAGAGAGAAAAAAAAAAAGAGAGGAAGACTCATAAAAACGTCACAGAGAATGAAAGACAATGAAACAGGGTCAAGCAGAGAGAGAGAGAGAGAGAGAGAGAGAGAGAGAGAGAGAGAGAGAGAGAGAGAGAGAGAGAGAGAGAGAGAGAGATCTATGTACACAGCACAGAAAATACATATTCAAATACACACACACACACACGCACACACAAACGAAACCCAACGAGACAAAGGCAAGCAGGGACGGAGGAAAAGTGGTTGAGAAACGTACGAAGGCAGGAATGAGAGAGAGAGAGAGAGAGAGAGAGAGAGAGAGAGAGAGAGAGAGAGAGAGAGAGAGAGAGAGAGAGAGAGAGAGAGAGAGAATTAATGAGATCATGTACGCACTCACATAATCCCAGGAGATGTGATTTTTTTTTCCTCTCCAGCCAGGAAGGTGGAGGGGAAGCGGCGGTCACAGGGGGATAGAACAGGAAGAAGAGAAGAGAGATGAGTCAGGACAACACAGCGTATGACAATGGTTCACACACACACACACACACACACACACACACACACACACACACACACACACCACAGGACTGACCAACGCTCTGTGTGAGTGTGTATATATATATATATATATATATATATATATATATATATATATATATATATATATATATATATATATATATATATATATATATATATATATATATATATATCCAATATCCAATAAAAGAATAGACTTATAGACAGTGTCTCTCCTTCTCATCACATACTATGCAGATACACACCTAACTCTGGCGTCCTAACTCCTTGAGCACGACGGTACGACCTTGGACCATACTGACCGGGCCTTTGGCCTGCGCCACAGTCGTGCCAACGAGCTGAAGGGGTCGTTATCACAGGAACTTAAAGCTCTTACGAGCTCAAAGGGCCGTTATCACGGGAACTTGAAGCTCTTAGGAGCTCAAAGGGCCGTTATCACGGGAACTTGAAGCTCTTAGGAGCTCAAAGGGTCGTTATCACGGGAACTTGCGCTCTGAGCACCTCCAAACTCCCCTCAACAAACACGACGAACCAACACAAAAGTAGCAGAAGGTAGCTACGTTACCTATAAATGAACAGCAAACGTTGAGACAAATCAACATTACGATCAAGTAATCAAGGAGTTCTTAAGAACAAAGTAGAAAAAAAAAAAAAAATTTGACCATTTAATTGATCAGTCGCATGAGATTAATTACAAGGAAGATAAGTCTGCGTGGTAGAGCCGGCCAACAGACGACAGACAACGGGACAGCCAACAGACGAGAGACAACGGGACAGCCAACAGACGAGAGACAACGGGACAGCCAACAGACGACACACAACGGGGCAGCCAACAGACGACAGACAACGGGGCAGCCAACAGACGACAGACAACGGGACAGCCAACAGACGACAGACAACGGGGCAGCCAACAGACGACAGACAACGGAACAGACAACAGAGGTACTAACAGGCAAAAAAAAAGCGACGGGAAGCAGAGAGCAGAACGGGAGACACAAGTGAGTGGAGGAGGAGGAGGAGGAGGAGGAGGAGGAGGTATCAGCAAACATCAACAACAGAGAGAGAGAGAGAGAGAGAGAGAGAGAGAGAGAGAGAGAGAGAGAGAGAGAGAGAGAGAGAGAGAGAGAGAGGGTGGTAAGCGAGGCAGGACAATCGCTATGGTGGCTGGGTTACGCTCATTTTTCACCACGCACTCTGGGGGTCGACGCCCAGCCCAACACCTGCATGTGTACGTACACATGTACACCACACCACCCCCATCATCCCCGCCTCCCTCCTGATGTACACACGGGTGTACACTCTTCCCCCCTCCCTTTCCTCCTGCCTGGTACCATGTCATCCTTCCTGGTACCACACTACCCTTCCTGGTAGTGGACTATCCTACCTGGCGCCTGGTAGGAGATCAGGGTAATACTATTTCACCTCCTCGAACCAAGTACGGAAGCATATGCTTAAGCAGTGACCTGAGGCACACCAATCACGAGAGTAGAATATTAACAAAAATTAATAGAGATACTAACCTAAAAAATCTAATAGGTCATTTTCCTCCCTTAACAGGGAAAGTCGAAAGTCAAGTGCAAGCAAAGAAAAAAAAAAACAAACCACAAACACGCACACACCTACAGAAAAATAGACAGACGTACAAATGACTGGAAAAAAAAAAAGAAACTCGAAAATAACAAACAAGAGCACAATAAGAGCAATGCTCAGAAAAACTCTGTAATATCTCCGACACGAACACACACACACACACACACACACACACACACACACACACACACACACCACTACAATCGCATATATAGACTCAAAATCTTCCATTCACTCATATTGCCTTTTGGTAATATAAGCCTATCCCTTTCAAATATCACAATACAGAAACTCCCTTTTTGTCTCCTCAATGTTATCTACCTATTCATACATTTTTTCTTCTCTAATGTTATCTATCTATCTATCTATCTATCTATCTATCAATTCTCTTTTTTTCTTCTTTCTTTTTTAGAATCATTCCGGATGAGAGAGATTCAGCTGGATTCTTTGAGTACATCACTGCTCGCATCTGGAGCTGTTCAGGTGGCTTGAGGCCTGGCAAGAATTATGCCCTCCTCCAACCCCCCCCCCCCCCCTTTACACCGAACTGTGGTCGGTCTGGCCAGCAGTGGTCTGGTAAGAGGAGGGAATCCTCCTGACCGAACTGGTCTGGTCTGGTCTGGTCTGGGTGGGAGTGGTCCATGGGGGGAAAAGCAATATACAGGTATAACACTGGTCCCGGAACTGAACGGGTGAGAAGGGGAGGTCAGTACCAGGTTTTTAACCACGGGTCTTGCCCAAACAAACTCAGGATAAAATGGTCCTGGTGGTCCTCACCAGGGGGGAGGGGGAGGGAGGTTCTGGATGGAGTGGTCTCTGGAGGAGGAGGAGGAGGAGGAGGAGGAGGAGGAGGAGGAAGAGGAGGAGGAGGAGGGAGTGATCCTTTTTGGGAGTCATCCGGTCACTAACCCGTATCTCCAATGGCCGGCTGGGTTCTAAGCTCCCAGGCGGTGGTTTGCTGTCTTCACCCACGTCTTGAAGTACAATGGAAAAAAAAAAAGAAAAGATCATTTCTAGGACATAATACCTTATTACCGACCCACTAATAACAATACTCGACCTCTCGATTCTGATGAATGGAGCCCAATGGATTGGACGGTGCGATCTTTTGAACACGTCGGCACGACCTTCGAGCACGGTGATAACGTCTCTTGGGGAAGTCGGGGGAGGTACGACCCTGGGGTACATACAGAAGACCTACATGTAATACCCGAGGGTCGTACAGTCGTCCTCATGGTCCCGTACATCCTGTGATGGTCCGCGGATCTAAACCAACGAGATGAAGTGGTTGAATATATATATATATATATATATATATATATATATATATATATATATATATAATAAAAACCTCGTTGGTTTCACGACTTGAACGCGGTCAACCACGAGAGACAAAGCCAGCGTTCTAGAAAGACTCAGTGAAATAGCGGCGGACGCAAGGAAGCCCCTTGCACGACGCCACTGCGGACACAAAACACTAATCATCCAACTTCTTGTACGTACATTTCTGTTCTATAATTATCCCAGACCAGTTCCTAAACCGCAATAAATTTTCTTACATGTGCACGAGGGCCTGAACAATCTCTAGTTCATTGGAGATTATATATATATATATATATATATATATATATATATATATATATATATATATATATATATATATATATATATATATATATATTCCTCTTTTTATCCACGGGGAACTGAAACACGATAAGTTCCTAAGTGCACTTTCGTGTAATAATCACATCATCAGGGGAAGATACAAGAAAGAAATATAACAGTCAGTTGATATAAAACGAAGAGACGTGTATATAATACTACACCAGAGAAGAATGTCAAAAAATGGAAACCCATCATGGCTGTAAATACTGAAGAGAAAAATGATCATTGGGGAGAGCGAAATATCAAACACCTTAATCAAAACAAGTGAAGAACAGAGAGGGGGGAGGAGGGATGTTCTTTCTTGCTCCACACGTGAGACAATGTCTCGGGTATTACTCTCCTGTCAACCAATCTGTCGAGGCTCCCTGTCTGATAATCTTCTGATGAAGGAATATCAACAAATATTTGTCAATCTGGCTTGAAATATTCGCAGCCAGACGCCATGGTCAGGCGTGGTCTCTGGCCTGGAACACGACGATCACATCGCCGTGTTCAAGGGTCGTACCGTCGTGTCCAAGGGTCGTACCGTCGTGTCCAAGGGTCGTACCGTCGTGTCCAAGGGTCGTACCGTCGTGTCCAAGGGTCGCACCGTCGTGTCCAAGGGCCGCACCGTCGTCTCAAGGGCCGCACCGTCGTATTCAAGGGTCGTACCGTCGTGTCCAAAGGGTCGTACCGTTGTATTCAAGGGTCGTAACGTCGTATTCAAGGGTCGTAACGTCGTATTCAAGGGTCGTACCATCGAACTGAAGAGGTCCACAGTCTAGGGAACATTCATGTACCTGTCCAATCTGCTATCATTTCCAAGCCAACGTAACGCTGGCGGAACCTCCTCTCCTCTTCTTCACCTCCACTTGGCTCAAATTCCAACCACACCGGCTACATTCACCTGACCGCTTCATTCACGTACTCTCTACGAATTCCTCGTCATAACACCTCTCTTGCTTCACGTGTCTTACCGTCCTGTGCTCAACCTTAACTCCAAGCAAGCCAAAAATATCTCATAACTTCAGCTGAAGGTAACTCGCAATTCTATGCACAAACTCAGAAGTGTTTATCAACCAGCCAGAAGAAAGAAAGAAAGAAAGAAAAATATGGAAATCGCTTCGTGTTCGCAAGAGTGACATGTATGCACACAAGATGTGTTGTGAGCTGAGAGCAACGGCAGAAGATGCTGAACACACCCTAAATATAAACAGAGATCAAACATCACCTCGACACTCCAGGCCACACATCGGCTCTGTCTGTGTACACTTGGGTAAATAAAGAGACTTTACAATTAAGAGAATAAATTATAATTAAGCTCAGCACTTGACTGGCAGAGACAGCTTCATAAACCGCATGAAAGATAAAAAACAGCTTAATATTATTTACACAAAATTAAACGCTGTATGATACACGCCACAGTGGGCGATGTGTATGACACGCCACAGTGGGCGATGTGTATGATACACGCCACAGTGGACGATGTGTATTAACAGACTCACAGAGGACGATGCGTATTCATCCTGCCATTACTAATTCCAAAATCATGTTGAAAGAGAAGCAACGAGAAATACCTACAAACAAACAAAGGACAACAGAGAAGCGAGCAGCAACGCCGGTGAAAAAAAAAAAATTATATATATCTCCATAAAGATAAGACTAGGGATAAGCACAACCAAAAAACCTAAAAGAACGTGTATGCTCCATGCGGCATGCTCTGTGAAACGCAAAAGCAAGTCTTTTGCAAACAAACGAGCGAAGTCACATGACTTGACACACAAGCAAACAAACACACGCAAAGACACACACACACACACACACACACACACACACCAGCACTGGAAATAATATAATGGGTGTAAGTGGACGAGAGAAAAAATACATCAACATCCATATCCTCTGCACGACAATTACGCGAAATCAAACACTCGGGTGTAGCGCATCACCGAGTGTGTGTGTGTGGCTACACCCTACGCCAAGAACCTGGCTTGTGTGTACGTATATACACCTCCTAGGTCCGCCCCTACATCCTATATATAGTACACCTCGAGGAGCCCTTACGGGCCCCCAGAGCTCTCCGGGGCGTCCCAGAACACCCCCAGACCGCCCCACTCACCAGAACACACCCTACGCATCCTGGCACCCTCAAAGGATGTCCCAAGCCTCTCCACACAGCGCCACGACATCCCTCAGAACACACGATCCCCCTCCCTCCCCTCAGCCCAAGGGCAGTCCCATACACCCCTCCTTCAGCAGGGGGAGGGTTGAGTGACCTTCAGGGGGGTGACCGTGCCGACCCTCTGTCCCTCCGGCCACTAACCCGCGCCTCCCACGCCCACATTGCTTCATCCACGCCCACACCCTCTCTCTCCCTCCTCTCCTCCCTACCCTCCACCACCACCTCCCGGCCACAGTAGCGGAACAGAGAGCACACCTGCTCCGCCAGGTCCCTCCTCCCCACCTTCCTTCCACAGCCGTCCGGGTCAAGGGTGAATTATCAATACCCTCATCAACAGCACCTTCCCCTTCTCCCTCAGCAAGGTACTCCACGTTTCCCTCCTCCAAGTCCTCCTCTCCCCACGTCGTCTCTCTCTCTCTCTCTCTCTCTCTCTCTCTCTCTCTCTCTCTCTCTCTCTCTCTCTCTCTCTCTCTCTCTCTCTGGATATGGACACATACACACACACGCGCACACGCACTATAACACACCACCACCCAGCTCATCACCATCATCATCATCATCGAGACTAAAGCGAGCAGATTTCTCAAGACGTTCGCAGCTGACTTGGCCGTACGTACGATCTGTCATAAGCGCGCCCCCCCCGCTGAGTGAGACGGCCAACATGAGGAACTCAATCAAAGCTTGCAGACGACCCGGCAAGTAAAAAGAAAAAAAGGCAACCAACTCTCCAGCTGCAAAACAAGATCTGTAGCTCACTCTCCCGCTCTGAGACTAACAAATTCCTCTCCGCAAACCACCAGCAAACTAAAGACCCTCGCCCTACCAAACTAGAGACCCTCGCCCTAGCAAACTAAAGACCCTCGCCCTACCAAACTAGAGACCCTCGCCCTAGGGAAAAGCACCGCTCTCTCGAAATAGCACCCGGGACCTCACTCAAAGCGCTACAGGCTTCCCACCGTCTTTCCCCACAGGGAACGACCTCTGTGGCCTGGGCATTATCCCCCCCGAGATGGAACTGACCTGGAGGAAGGAGTAGGTGGACCTGGCTCACAAAAAAAGACGAGCATATAAAGTCCCGGCTGCATTATGGAGCGTGTGGAACAAGGGGTCGATTTCTTCAAGGGGCCCCCCCCCCAACAGAAGACATGGATGTATTTTGAAAGATGATATCACGAGAGACGAGAGGATAATCGACCCGACCTTCTGACGAAGGTCTTGCCGATGGGGAATGAGATATATATATCATAAAAGAAGCACCAACGACGACTTGTCAGAGGCGATCATTATGAACCACAGTACCTGGGTTGCCTCTCAGCGTCAGGGGGGGTGGGGGGGGGGGGGGCGCCCCGCGCGATGGGACAAGCCTGGCTCTCAAGGACGGTAATACGACCCCGCTTTATTATGGACAATCACGCCACTCACACACCATCAGGAGGAGGAACAGGACATGAGCTGATTACCTCCTTGATAACTCGGGGATCTGTTCCTCAACCCTCCTTCTTTCCCCTCTGTATCTGTGATCCCTTTAATGTTTAATCCGTCTTCTAGCCTACATGGGGACATTGGTCCACGAGTGTATATATATATATATATATATATATATATATATATATATATATATATATATATATATATATATATATATATATCACCAATAGCAGCACAGTAAACACTTCCCATTGGTACAGGAGAGCAGCGCCTCTAGCGGAAATATGGCGAGGTACAAGGTCTCAAGGCGGGCCGGGTACGGCCCCTTGTCTACCCCCAGCACTCTGGCGTGAGCTTCCTGTAACCTGAGGCGTGAGGTTCCTGTAACCTGACGGAGGAGGATACTATCAAGAACAGAGAACACCAGAGACTCGCGTCAACACCTCACTCTCCCCACCTCCTCCCCCGCTAACATCGCTAAGGGCATCGTCACACAGGCGCCATGAAGGACACCATTCACACCACAGTGGATACCACAGCCTCCACCACCACTAAGGACCTGAAGTAAGGACACCCACACCCCGCCATGAACACTACTAAGGACCTGGCAGGAAGGACCAACAAACCCCACCATGAACACAACTAAGGACCTGACATCAAGGGCATCACCGTCAAGGTTACCACCATGAGGGAGATTACTAACATTTGACATCGCCAAGAGGGACATCATCGCCACGAACAGAATCACGGACACCGTCACCACCGCGGACATCACCTACACACCAGCATCAAGTCACCAGCTATGTATACCACCACACATTCCTCCTGTACCGAGATGTGCAGAGGGACTTTGACCAGTATGTGGGAGGGAGTGAGGGAGGGAGGTAGCAGGAGGGAGGGAGGGAGGAAGCAAGGGAGGGAGGGAGCAGTAGGGAGGGAGCAGTAGGGAGGGAGGGAGGGAGGGAGGGAGGTGAAGATGAGTCGTCTCAAGGCTATGCTGGGGGGGAGGGTGGAGACGCGCACACCGGAAGCGCCTCCGTCGTCAGCCGTCAGCCAGCGAGCGAGGCAGAGCTCACGCTGCGTCTGGGGGTTGTGCTCGTCTGATCAGCTCCCCTCCCCAGCACCCCCGCTTCCACCCCCAGCTTGCCTGTTTAGTGACTGTCCCAAACTGTGACCTGCTCCCTCCCCACTCCCTCTCCCGTCCTCCTAACTTCTCCCTCATCCTCCGGAAGCAAACTGGTCTTCACAACCCCAACGGAGTTGGTATACTGCCCCGAACCCATTACTCTGTCCACGTTTTATTCAGACGTCAGCTACCCTCCTACAACCCTCACAGACGTTAGCTAACCACCCCCACAACCCTGAGAGACGTCAGCTACCCAACCTACAACCTCTATAGATGTCAGCTATCCTCCACCACCCCTCACAGACGTAAGTTACCCATCCTACAATCATCACAGACTTCAGCTACCCACCCTACAACCCTCACAGACGTCAGCTACCCACCCTACAACCCTCACAGACGTCAGCTACCCACCCTACAACCCTCACAGACGTAAGCTACCCACCCTACAACCCTCACAGACGTAAGGTACCCAACCTACAACCCCCACTGGGGTCAGATACAGGCCCAACAGATGTCAGAACACGCCCAATACACTTAAGGCTGACAACAGACTCTTGACAGAGTCCCTCCCACCTGTGACTCAGGACTTTAAGCAGAGCCCCTGGATAAAGATCAGCCTCTAAGGCGGAGGCTAAGAAAATTATGACCAAACAAGGGAGGTGAGGGCGGGCGGGTGAGTGTCCGGTAGGTATGTGGTGGTGGCGGTGGTGGTGGTAGTGTGGTGGGTGAGTGGCCGGCCCCCGCCACAACCTGCCTCACCTCCTCCGCCGCCGCCGCTGATCAACCCCTGCACGCCAAAGGTGATCAACTTGGAGCAAAACGTGCACCATGAGGGGACCCGAGTGATCAATCCCTCTCTAATCACCAGGCGCTGAACGTAAACCATCGGTCGTACACCGGAATGACTGGTGATCAACTGCAGCTCAATCGATGATTAACCGCTGATCAATCGTTGCTCAACTGCTGATCAGCCGATGATCAACTGCTGATTAACCGTTGATCACCCGCTGATCAACAGGGGGACCCGAGGTGACCAAGGCGACACCAACAGGGCCCGCCCCCACAAGGTCTACCAGCCCCAACGACAGAATATTAATCACCAAATCGTCAGCTACTGTCTTGTCATATACTATACCATGTCTTTCTCTTCTGTCTTCTGCAAGAGGCGTTAAATCTACAAAGAACCTCCTCCTCCACCCATATGAATGAGAAAACCCTCAGAATATCCCCATCAAATATTCCTTAAACATAACCGGGATACGAGAAGAAGACCTTCCCGTTCAACCCAAAGATTTACAATATTCGTTCAGATCTACGGGGTCTTGAGGCACTGTATTCCCCGCCTAATGATATAGTATGAAGAATGTGAGGCACAGAAAACTGTGCCAAAGAGGATGCAGAAGACCTGCTATTGTGTACTTCACAGGAGAAGCGGGAATGCGTGCAAGCAAGCGCTTGATCCCCTCCTTAGGGTATTGGATCCCAGAGCACAACACAACCTCAGCCCTTGGCCAAGGCTTGACGCTCAGCCACAACCATCACAAGGTCGCACTCACGTACACAATGCACTTACGCACACGGTAGACACACACACACACACACCCACACTGTATCTCCGCAGTGGGTACGTGACACTGGCTACAATCACTGTGTAAACCATACCCACTACATGGAAACAGGGGAGGCATGGGTGGAGGGGGGGAGGGGTCATTAAAGGAATGAAAGAAAATGAAAGAAGAACCAGAGGGCTTTTCATAAGAGAACACCAGACCAGACCAGCTGACGACTATGTCCGTAGGCAGACTCACCTGGCCGAATCTTCAGCCCGCAGACGGTCATCCCTCACCTTTACCTGTAAAGATAGAAAAAAAATTATTTGACGAGCATATATATATAAATTGGAGGTGGAAAGATGGAGTGAAAAAGATTTTGTGTGATCGGGGCCTGAACATGCAGGAGGGTGAAAGGAGGGCAAGGAATAGAGTGAATTGGAGTCATGTGGTATACAGGGGTTGACGTGCTGTCAGTGGATTGAATCAGGGCATGTGAAGCGTCTGGGGTAAACCATGGAAAGCTGTGTAGGTATGTATATTTGCGTGTGTGGACGTGTGTATGTACATGTGTATGGGGGGGGGGGGGGTTGGGCCATTTTCTTTCGTCTGTTTCCTTGCGCTACCTCGCAAACGCGGGAGACAGCGACAAAGTATAAAAAAAAAAAAAAAAAATATATATATATATATATATATATATATATATATATTTTTTTTTTTTTTTTTTTTTTTTCAAAACACAACAGCAACAACAAAAAGACATATGCATCTAATTACACTATGGAATACATAAACCATAACCACATACGCACGGCATCATATATATATATATATATATATATATATATATATATATATATATATATATATATATATATATATATAATTATATATACATCATAATTAAGGGTTCGGATCTCATGGCCTGCGGTCTGAAACAGCCTGATTTACCAGAGGAGCAAGCAGCTGGCAGCTCAGTTTGATCTCAGAGAAACACCACGTCAGGTTCGAGAGTCTCCACCACGATCGACAGAAAAAAAAAAAAAAGAAATATCAAAATGCGTCGACTGGAAAAGTCTTAATGTCGATTTAAAGTCTTGTAGTTCACAGTTTGGGGACTGGGGCGTGTCACTGCTGGTCGAACTGGCTCGTACGAAGTCTCGCTCTAACGCTCAGGAGGACCATCATAACTTCGCCATTCTCAGCGTTAACACCAAAACATCTGAAGTGATGTGACGTCATCGGTGTGGAAGAGACGTGGCTGGATGACGAGTGAGGGCGCCCTTCGGCTCAACAGGAGAGACGTGGGGTTCGAGTCCCTGCTCACACTTGCCTCGACAGGTGTGTCCCAGTTTCTTTGAATGTAAACATAAGTAATGGCAGCCCTGCAAGCCCAAAACCGACCATCTCAAAGTGAGCTAATTTCAACCTTAATATCATCAACCCAATATTAAGTAGTAGTAGTAGTAGTAGTAGTAGTAGTAGTAGTAGTAGTAGTAGTAGTAGTACTACTACTACTACTACTACTACTACTAATAATAATAATAATAATAATAATAATAATGAATAATAGTAATTATCATTCTATCAGTTATTATCATACCTGTTGTTTAAATTATTATTATAATTATTATTATCATAATTATTATTATTATTATTATTATCATTATTATTATTATTATTATTATTATTATTTTCATTATTATCATTATCAATGGGAAGGTTATTATCACTACACCTCTGATAACACTGACCTCTGACCTGACCTTTACAGTATAACCTTCTCCACAGACAGACACACTCCACAGACAGAAAGATACGTACACGCACACACAAACTATCATAATAGACTATCATCATCATCATCATCATCATCATATATGCCCAATGCCCACTTTTGTGCTCCTAACAAACTAAATCGTAACACGAGTTGATTATTAGCAACATAACTACCTTACCACCACACCCGCATCACTCTTAAAGAGCGCTGTGGTCAACAGGGCGGTGTGTGAGGCACGTGTGTACTGAACACACCTGCGCACCACACCTGCAGAATGTCTATAATCCAGGGACACAGGACTGCGCAGTACTTCGTTAGTCTCCAACACGCGCCCATCAGCGGCAATAGGCACCAAACCTGGAGCTTTAAGAACTGGAGACCTCAACACTCCCCCCCGCACACAGATGGTGAAACTACATACAGATCACAGCCGCCCTTGTCTCGCCCCGAGAGAAAACAATAGACATTTTGAAGTCAAAACACGAGAGAGAGAGAGAGAGAGAGAGAGAGAGAGAGAGAGAGAGAGAGAGAGAGAGAGAGAGAGAGAGAGAGAGAGAGAGAGAGAGAGAAGCAGCAGCCACTTGCAGAAGCTTTCTTATTCGAGTCATTTACTTGCTAATGCAGAATGTTTTCTTTTCTTACCCCCGTCTCGTTTTCTTTCGCATTGTTTCAACTTTCCCCCCCCCCTCGCCTGACTGGGTATTGCCTCTCAAGTTACTCGCTTCCAAACACCACACACACAAGTCCTTCCTGAGGTTATTTATAACGTTTTTACCTGAACATGCATGTAATTCCTCCGTTTAAACGCCACTTTCTCCTCTGATGAATCACGCTGTAATTTTTTTTTTTCGCCATTTCCGCGCCATCTCTCAGAAGTTGTATCCTGTTCTTGATTTTCTATCCTGTTATTGTCTAAATTTTTTCCCCTCCGGCATTCATAAATATTCCCATCTGTCCGTGGGGTGCGCCATCTTCATCATCCGTTTATCGAACCCGCTTACGAACGACGGTTACGACCCATGAAGACGACGATACGACCCTTGAAGACGACGATACGACCCTTTGAAGACGGCGGTGCGACCTTTCAGCAAGACGGTACGACCCTTGAGCACGACGCTACGTCCCCTTGAAGACGGCGGTGCGACCTTTCAGCACGACGGTACGACCCTTGAGCACGACGATACGACCTTTGAAGACGACGGTACGACCCTTGATGATGACAGTACGACCTTTCATCGCGACGGTTCGACCCTTGAGCACGACGGTACGTCCCCTTGAAGACGGCGGTACGACCTTTCAGCACGACGGTGCGACCCTTGAGCACGACGGTACGACCCTTGAAGACGACGGGACGACCCTTGAGCACGACGGCATTTGGGAACGAGTCGCAAGGAAACGCTCAAAACTGCAAAACTAACAAAGACGACAACGTACCAGCAGGAATGGTGTCCCGAAACAGCTCGAAAACGGTCCACACGAAACACCGACAAACTACCCAAACGAAACATTTAAAAGTGTCGCCTCCAAAGTCCTTCAAACCAGAAGAAATACGCAAGTGTTTTTCTTGACATCTTGCAGACCAAACGACTCCAATGGTGCTTACCTGTGTCTTGTCCAAAGACCAACTCCTATGCACTTTGTATGTCATATATTACTATCATACCTATATCTATCATTATTGTACATGTGTATGTGGGTGGGATGGGCCATTCCTCGTCTGTTTCCATGCGCTACTTCGCTAACGCGGGAAACAGCAGTTAAAAAAAATTATCATTATCATTATTGTTATTATCATTCCTATTATATAACACCCCGGGGGCCACTTTTATGGAGCTCTTGCAGCTATGAGGCTGCGCTGCAATCAGAAGCAGGGAAATGATGGACGAATGCTCTGGAGAGAGAGAGAGAGAGAGAGAGAGAGAGAGAGAGAGAGAGAGAGAGAGAGAGAGAGAGAGAGAGAGAGAGAGAGAGAGAAAAGTGGCCAGACGAGACTGCACTCCCTACCATCAACTGAGAAAATTAACTTTTCACAACTCACGATGTAATCACAGGCAGAGGCAGTCCGGTAACACCAGATCGTACTGATATATATATATATATATACACACACACACGTATTGCCAAGATCAAAATGAAAGTGACATCAAAATTTGCCAAGTGTTGGTCAGTGTAATTCAAGGCACGTGTTCTAAGCAGGTGTTGCTAACCTCACATGACCTGAATACAACCAATTAGTCTTAGGTCACAAGTAACAGCTGTTTGGGAGAATCATTTCGTTAAGAAATTAATTTCTCCCACAGCCCAAGAATAAGATATATATATATATATATATATATATATATATATATATATATATATATATATATATATATATATATATATATTATTATTTTATTATTTTGCTCTGTCGCTGTCTCCCGCGTCAGCGAGGTAGCGCAAGGAAACAGACGAAAAAATGGTCCAACCCACCCACATACACATGTACATACATACACGACCACACATGCACATATACATACCTATACATCTCAACGTATACATATATATACACACAGACATATACATATATACACGTACATAATTCATACTGCCTGCCTTTATATATATATATATATATATATATACATATATATATATATATATATATATATATATATATATATATATATATATATATATATATATATATATATATATATATATTCCTATGATTCCACGGGGAAAATGAAACACGATAAGTTCCCATGTGCACTTTCGTGTAAGAATCACATCATCAGTGGAGAGACAGGAGAGAAATGTGTCAGTTGATATACAACGAAGAGACGTAGCTTGGACGCCATTTCGTAAACATGTGATTATTACACGAAAGTGCACTTGGGAACTTATCGTGTTCAATTTTATACGTGAACTAATAGGAATATACTCGATCACGCGCAAAATTGTGATCCTTTCCAATATATATATATATATATATATATATATATATATATATATATATATATATATATATATATATATATATATATATATTTTAGTTTGCTTTATCGCTGTCTCCCGCGTTAGCGAGGTAGCGCAAGGAAACAAGACGAAAGAAATGGCCCAACCCACCCACATACACATGTATATACATACACGTCCACACATGCAAATATACATACCTATACATCTCAATGTACACATATATATACACACACAGACATATACATATATACACATGTACATAATTCATGCTGTCTGCCTTGTCTGCCACACTTGGAATAACAACCCCCTCCCCCCTCATGTGTGCGAGGTAGCGCTAGGAAAAGACAACAAAGGCCACATTCGTTCACACTCAGTCTCTAGCTGTCATGTAATGATGCACAGAAACCACAGCTCCCTTTCCACATCCAGGCCCCACAGAACTTTCCATGGTTTACCCCAGACGCTTCACATGCCCTGGTTCAAGCCACTGACAGCACGTCGACCCCGGTATACCACATCGTTCCAATTCACTCTATTCCTTGCACGCCTTTCACCCTCCTGCATGTTCAGGCCCCGATCACTCAAAATCTTTTTCACTCCATCTGTCCACCTCCAATTTGGTCTCCCACTGCTCCTCGTTCCCTCCACCTCCGACACATATTTCCTCACTCATTCTCTCCATGTGACCAAACCATTTCAAAACACCCTCTTCTGCTCTCTCAACCATACTCTTTTTATTTCCACACATCTCTCTTACCCTTACATTACTTACTCGATCAAACCACCTCACACCAGATATTGTCCTCAAACATCTCATTTCCAGCACATCCACCCTCCTGCGCACAACTCTATCCATAGCCCACGCCTCACAACCATACAACATTGTCGGAACCACTATTCCTTCAAACATATATATATACATATATATATATATATATATATATATATATATATATATATATATATATATATATATATATATATACTCTTTCAGTAATTAAACTGAAAATTCTAAATGGTCAAAGGTCCAGAAACGTACATTTTCTACATTACTTTCCCATCTAATTATGTACTCCAACACTTAAATAATCGCAAGTGTTCTCCCTCCCCACCATGTCTTCCTCCACCTCAGGTGTTGGTGAGCAGGTGTTCTGGTCAAGGAGAGAGAGAGAGAGAGAGAGAGAGAGAGTGAGAGAGAGAGAGAGAGAGAGAGAGAGAGAGAGAGAGAGAGAGAGAGAGAGAGAGAGAGAGAGAGACCCCTCAGAGGATCGCTGGACGTTTCGCTGTCCGCTTCGTCGAGGGGGTGATGGCCAATATTCAGGGGGGGGGGGGGAGAAAACGAGAATTTGCGCATGCGTAGGTGAGGTGGTCGGAGGGATGGGAGGGTGGGAGAATGTAAGAGGGGCGGCAGCAGCTGACCAGCAGCAGCTCACACTTAACGCCAGATCAGGGTGTGGAATATTATCTTTTTGTCTGTATAATTTAGATAAGAGAACCAGCATTACATTTTTTTTTTTTTTATCTTAATATCTAATATTTATTTTTTTTTCAGTCCTCCGATTGAGTGAGGTGATCGTCTGTCGTTCCATAATGCATCAGTTGAAGATTCGCCCCCGCCCCCCTTTAACGTCTTTTTTTCAGCGCTAGGTTTACCTTCCACGGTTAGAACTAGGGCCCCTCAAATATCCTCCTTCAAAACGGAGCGCAATGAGTAATGCAATAACGTATTCAACCCCGAGTAAATACCTCACAGTATCTCGCCATTTTCGGGGGAATTGTTTCCTGTGTAAATGAAAAAGAAAAAAATTGGGTATATAAGGTAGCGCGACCCTTAATCCAACCCCTAGGGAATAAAGTAGAAGGTTTATATCATCATACTCAAGGGTCGTATCGTCGTGCTAAAGGCTGTTAATATACCATCATACCCAAGGGTCGTATCATCGTGTTTAAGGATGTTAATATACCATCATACTCAGGGGTCATATAGTCGTGTTTAAGGCTGTTGATATACCATCATACCCAAGGGTCGTATCGTCGTGTTAAGAATGTTAATATACCATCATACTTAGGGGTCATAACGTCGAGTTAAAGGGCGTTAATATACCATCATACCCAAGGGTCGTACCGTCGTGTTAATACACCATCATACTCAAGTCGTGAGTCGTCGTGCTTAAGGTGCGTTGAAGTGGGAGGAACAGATAACAGGTGATGTGGGCGGAGGAGCGCGCCAGGTCACACGGCACAAACCCACCAACAATTTTTCCTCAATCAATTACGCCCACGTCGGCATTCAGGTGGTGTGGCATGAGGCACGCTGCATCTCGCTGAAATTAATCCTCTTTCTTTATCTATCTTCCCAGCTTTCAGGTTACTCCAAACACGGGAGAAAAGCCCTTCACGTAACACTGGAATCAAGTCTGTTTCTCTGGAAGTTCAATGTGGATTAATGTTTCGAGGTTGAGCCCCAAGATTCTCTGGAAGTTCAATGTTGATTAATGTTTCGAGGCTGAACCTCAAGGTTAAGTTGTAGAAACAAAAAAAAATGTATCAATTTCTTGTGATCCTATCTAATACATCTTACCTCAAAATCGGCAAAAAAAAGTTGTAATGTTATAGATAATAACGAGCAAGTTCTAAAGAAAAATTATTGTTCACTGTGAAATTTAATCGACGGGTAAGATTCTTATCGTTCCGTTATTTAATCCATATTTTTTTCCCTCCACTTCACGTTATTTACAGAATAATAATTATCCCATTTACATAATACCTTCCAAATTATGAAAAGGAAGCATTAATCATCTGTATGTATCAATTCAAGAAAAATCCCGACGCTCAAAATCAAATCCCGGTGAAATTCTGATTTGAAAATAACACAAGATACGAGGAGGGACATGTTTAAGGCAGATGATCCCCCCCTTCCACCCCCACACACACCATTTCAACTGGATACATATCACTTATCAAATGGGGATAAAGAACATATGAATTACCGAACAACACACACACACACACACACACACACACACACACACACACACACACACACACACACACACACTTAACTGTTCGTTGAACTGACTGACTACCCCATCCATCACACGCCACGCCGGCAATACGTATGTGTACAGATGTTATCATCGTTCACGGCCATGTGTGTACGGTGAACTGATAACGCTGTCGGTTGTATCGGCAAATGTCTCATCTGTGGATTCACCAGTGCCATCGGTTTTCCGATACCGATGTACATCCAATTAATATCTATCGACCTATCGGCCCATCGACCATCTAATCGATAAATGTACTCAAGGCGAGTAATATATATATATATATATATATATATATATATATATATATATATATATATATATATAGATAGATAGATAGATAGATAGATAGATACATACATACATACATACATAGTCAGATAGATACATAGATAGATAGATAGTTAGATAGATATCGAATTCCTGTGAGGGAGAGGAGCACAGCGGACCAGCATTTCCCATGAGCTCGTTATGAAGTAAGACACAGGTCATGTGGTCACATAGCGGCAGGTTGCGGTAACTGCGGCGGGTTGCGGGAGGTGCCGCCTGCGGGCGAGGGTCCGCGCTCCTCCTTGCTCCAGTCACCGCGCGGGGAGGGAGAGAGAGAGAGAGGCAACTTCGGTGGCGGCAGAAGACCCAGGTCGGCCGTTACCTGGTGTGGGGTGTGTTCCAACCCCAGGGGTCTACGTGGGACCACCACACCACTACCACACCACCACCACACCAGCAGTAGCAGCTTCTCCTCCTCCTCCTCCTCCTCTTCCTCTTCCTCTCTATGAAGGGAGGTCGTGAGATGCCGGCTGCCGCTACGGGGTGTGTGGCGGGGGGTCACGGACCATGGAGTGACATGGTGTTCAGCTGAGGTCATGATGGTGAGGAGGTCACGTACAGGCAGAAGGCGTTACAGGGGGGGGGGGGGTTACGCGATCCGTCACTGTGTTCGTGTATAACAGGTCACGTTACTCTGGGGGGGGGGGGGGTCGGCAGAGAATCGAGGTCACGAGATGTGAGGGTCAAGATAGGAAGGTCAGGAGGGAAGAGGGTGGGTCATCTAAAACAAATGGACAGGATTCTGAAAGACTGTGGAGGTCACGGACAACGGAGGTCATGGGCAATGGAGGTCACGGATTCTGTGGATCACGGCCGATGGAAGTCGGATTTTGGGGTTCAATGACATCAAAAACCCCCGGATTCCAGAGGTCACGGACGATAGAAGGCAAGGATTCCAGAGGTCACGGACGATAGAAGGCAAGGATTCCAGAGGTCACGGACGATAGAAGGCAAGGATTCCAGAGGTCACGGACGATGGAAGTTCATGGATTCCAGTGGTCACGGACAGTATGATAAGTCACGGACTCTGGAAGTCACGGACTCGACAGGTCCCGGGGACCACGGATGTCACGGGTCTTCGACGTTCCCTTGACCTGGAGAACGTGAGGTCATCGACAAACGTAGGGTAAGGTCAACTTAGGTCAACAACAAAGGTCACGGAAGGCTGGAACGTAAAGAAAAAAAAACAGTCCAGACAGACATGTCACAGAGAGAGAGAGAGAGAGAGAGAGAGAGAGAGAGAGAGAGAGAGAGAGAGAGAGAGAGAGAGACTGAATGAAGGCCGCGGGTGTTAATGAAATTACAATCACCATCCGCACTTAATCGCGCGGGATTAGGTCTATCAGTTCTTATCAAGAAGCTACAGATTAGCGTGCGCGGACGACACTGCCCTTGAGGGTGGGGCAGCCAGGGCTCCGCAGCAGGAGGAGGAGGGGTGAGGATTGAGGGAGAGTGAGAGCAAACGAGACATCACGATGATTAACTCGAGAGATTAATGGGACGGAGAAGGGAATGATGAATTAGGGGGGATGGGTTGGTCCAGACGGTAACTGGAGACAGATACAAATCATATCAAAAGTGTACGATCTAATCTACAGTGCAATTTACTACCTCACTTACAATGCTATGCAGTAAACTATCCTTCAGTCGTATAATGTGAACTACCTCAGTGAAATTCCATACGGTGAACCTAATTTAAACTATTATGCAGTGAATTATCTCTCACTGTTAACAAGTGTTTCTATAATACTTTGATGTGTGAATACATATTTCTATAATACTTTACTGGGTGATCATATTTCTATAATACTTTACTGGGTGATCATATTTCTATAATACTTTACTGGGTTGTCACATGTTTCTATAATACTTTATCACGGTGCAAGTAATGTTTGCATGGCATCATATTTTCCTTGGAAGGACAAGTCACACGTGTGGGAAAAAAGAGAGAGTCAGGAGGGAGAGAGGGAGCGTAAGTGAGGTAGAGAGAGAGGGAGAGAGAGAACACAGTGAGTTGTGAAGGACATGTGAGGGAGGAGAGAGCTGGTAATGAGGGATATATGAGAGAGAGAGAGAGAGAGAGAGAGAGAGAGAGAGAGAGAGAGAGAGAGAGAGAGAGAGAGAGAGAGAGAGAGAGGGGGGGGGTGGTAGTGAGGAGGGTTGGTGGGGTGGGGTGGGGTAGGTAGGGAGAACGTAGCAGGTGAATGAAAGGAGGATGGGGTAAAGGTATGTCAGCCAAGGTAAGGTGGGTAACGAGTGAAGGAAAGTAGGTGAGGGAAGGAGGTAGTACAGCGCCCACCCACTCACGTCTTCCCCCCCGCCATCGTCCACAACCAAACACCTCCACCCTCTCCTCTCCCTCTCCGACAACAGCAGCTCTCCACCCTACCACCCCTCCTGTATTAACACACGCCCAGCCAAATTGGTTGAATCACCGTAAGGATCAACGACAGCGTTTGACGCCGCTGGCTTTAAGTATGCCACAGAGAGCGGGGTCTCAAACCCGCGTCCCCAAGATTACCGGGTCGACCCAGATAAGCCACCACCTCCACCAACAACAGCGGCGTGGTGGTGGTGGTGCCGCTGCCGCTGCTGCTGCTTCCACTTGCTGGGGGCAAATGCAGCGTTAGTGGGACGGTGTCTACTTAATACATGACAGGGATACCAGCCAAGGAAGCGAGGCAGCAGCAGCGCCTGGCGCCCTCTGCTGCTGTGCCTCGCCCTAACACACACACAGCAGGCAACGATCTATAATCATAATATCTAATGTTTTTTGTTTTTCTCTCTCTCTCCCGCAAAAGTAAAACTAATTTAAGACTTGGTTGACCCCCCCCCCCTCCTACCCATCCTGCCTGCATGAGGGTACGATTCATAAGCACGACGGTACGACCCCTAAGTACGACGGTGCGACGCTTAGAGTACCGCTGTAAGAACACAGAGCACGAAGATACAGCCCTTGAGATCGATGGTCATATCATTAAAGGCTTGGGCCGATATGAAACTCACAAGTCGTACCATCGTTCTCAAGGGTCGTACCGTCGTGCTCAAGTCGTACCGTCGCGCTCAAGGGTCGTACCATCGTGCTGAATGGTCGTACCGTTGTGGTCAAGGTTTCGTACCGTCGTGCCCAAGGTTTCGTACCGTCGTGCTGAATGGTCGTACCTTCGTGCTCAGAGTTTTTAGGTTCAGCAGTGGTTTCTATGCACCATTAAAGAACACACTTTTTCAAACATATTCTAACGGATTAGGAAACCTAAGCTTAATGGACTTGTTAAACTTCAATATCTGCGGCTAGATCAGTGTTATGTTACAGCGGTGGAAGCCCACTATCGCTGTGCTACTTACGAGTGAAGTGGTTAACGTTAAGTAAAGGAAACGAAGTATATAAGTGTTGTGGTAATCACTGAATGATTCGTGTAACGTGTATAAGTAATGTAGTATGCATTAAGTAAATGGAGTCATCTATATAAGTAATGCAGCAAACACTTAAGAAATTGGAGCGACGTTTGTAAGCAGTGTCGCAAACAATAAGTAAAGTGAGCAACGTATACATTCTAAGTACACTGGATGTGTATCGTGGTACTTAAGTGTACTTTACCGCACAGGTACACTCTGCGGTGTAAGTAGAGGCAGTGATGTTCAGTGAGTCTTGATTAGTTTAAGTAAAGCGCTTTAAGTACCGCAATAACGGTGTCTGCAATTTGTAAGCGCAGCGCACAGCAGCAGAGTTACTTATCCCTGAACAGTAAAGTGTAGCGGGCGTGTACAGCATAAGCGGAGTATATCCTGTTGTGTGCAGAATATACGGTATGCTCAAAAGTATAACGTCAACAGAGGGAGGTGGTGCGGGGGAGGGAGGGTGAGGTTACGTTGTATCAACGCCAGGCGGGAGAGGAGACACAGGCCAACAGAACCGTGTCAAACGGGGCCCAGCGAGCAACGGGTGCGCGACACGGCCGCGCGGCGGTGAGGGGGACGGTGTCAAACGGTCAGGCCGGCCAGACACGGCAAAACGGGGCCGTGTCAAATGGACAGATGGGCAACACAAAGGAAACAGGAGGGCGGGTGTCACACAGGCCTACCCACCAACGCCGTCAACCAAACAATTTACCGTCTCACTAACTTGGGAAAAATAGTCAGTAAGTCCCAAGTCTCATCAAGTTATCGATGGTATACCATCAATGATAATTAACATTATGTTATCTTAATCATGCCCTCCAGGTTACTACTTTTGAATTAAATAAGCCTTTAAATAAGGCTCTTTAAATAAGACTCTTTAAATAAGACTTAAAATAGGACTCTTTGAATAACTTTAAATAAGACCCTTTAAATAAGACTTTCAATAAGACTGTTTAAATAAGACTTAAAACAAGACTCTTTGAATAACTCTCTAAATAAGACCCTTTAAATAAGACACTTTAAATAACTCTTTAAATAAGACCCTTTAAATGAGACTCTTTAAATAAGACTGTTTAGCTATCCTGCTTCACAAAATTACTTTATCTCAAAGGTTACATCACACCGTCACCTCGCACAAAAAAAAGAAAAAAAATTCCATTATGTTCTCTTCCTAAGCTTCGAGCTGGATGAAATGATTATATAAATAACGAGGCTTCCTAACGGGGAAAACATACAGGGATAAATAAATAAATATATAAATAAATAAACAGTATGAATAAACAATATATTAAAGGGATGAATTATATAGACATGATCTAAATATAGAAACACATGTGAAGACCCGGTCTGGGTAACAGTACAATGTATTCTCCCCATCTCTCCCTCATTCTCCCCATCTCCCACTGGGGTGATAAAATGACCCCCTATCCAACCCCCCCCCCCTTTTCCCTATTTCTAAATCATCGCTTCATAAATAATTCAATAATGCACAATAATATGCACCATGCACGTATTTCAGTATACCATGCACGTATTTCAGTATACCAGGCACGGATTTCAGTATACCAGGCACGGATTTCAGTATACCAGGCACGGATTTCAGTATAGCAGGCACGGATTTCAGTATACCAGGCACGGATTTCAACTCTTGTTTCATTATCATTTTCTTGGGAGACTAAAGTGTGCTGCCGGCCGGCTGTACTCACGTCCTACACGGTCCTTTCCACTCCCATCCTTTGCTACAGAATTCCCAAGAAAGTATACTCTCTCTCTCTCTCTCTCTCTCTCTCTCTCTCTCTCTCTCTCTCTCTCTCTCTCTCTCTCTCTCTCCAGCATACTACACGATGCTTCGCTGTCATATTCCGACCTGTTGAGTGGAAGTGCCCGAGGGTGTGTGTGTGTGTGTGTGTGTGTGTGTGTGTGTGTGTGTGTGTGTGTGTGTGGTGGAAGGGACGCGAGATCCTACCCCGGCCTACGTCAATACTGGAGACAGAACTGTAGGATATCATCCCCCATATCCTGCAGGTGAAGACGACCCCCACCCCCTCCTCCTCCCTCTGGTCAGGTCTCGTCATGTCTGCCCCCCCCCCCACACACCCCCAACCCTCCCAGGTGAGTATCACTGACTTGTTCACCTCTTCACCTGGGTGAGACACGCTCCTCCCCCCCCCCCCCCCAACACACAACCCTTGGGGTGGGGGGGGAGGAGGAGGAGGAGGGGAGAGGCAGGCAGGCCGGCGCTAGGTGACCCGGGGAGGAGGGAGGAGCAGACCTGGGGGAGAGGCCCTTCCTCCTCCTCCCCCCCGGCACCGTTGACTGACCTCCGGCTGCCGGTACCCTCACTGCCCCAGCCCAGGCGGCATACGCCCCTCTGGCATGCTGACCTCTCCCACCCCAGTTCCTCTCAGTGCTCCTCCCCCCCCCCTCCCCCTCCCCTCTCCCTCCTCTCTTGCTCCTGATGCTACTTGTTTACTCTAGTTCCTAGTGATGATGCTACTTGTTTACTCCAGTTCCTAGTGACAATGCTACTTGTTTACTCTAGTTCCTGCTGGTGCTGGTGCTGCTCTTGCTGTTGTCCCTCATCTACCGTAATCTACTGACCCCCTCACACGTCACCCCTCCCCGCCCCTGCCTCACGATAAAGACAATAAATAATAATAATGAGAGAGATACGTGTGTGTGTGTGTGTGTGTGTGTGTGTGTGTGTGTGTGTGTGTGTGTGTGTGTGTGTGCCACGCCAGACCTTCAGGTAAGACCACAACGTCAGGTCCTGCTGCTGCTGCTGTTGTTGTTGTGTGCGACGACGGAATTTTGCGACACCATGTCTTAACGAGAGTTACGAGGGAAGATACGTCTTTGAACGAACAGCTACCGCGGCATCGTGGCGTGGGGGAATACATATATATGGAGAGGGAGGGAAGAGGGAGTGGCTTAAGTTGCTATAACGTCACCGTGTCTAAGGGGAATATATGGAGGGCGTGTCTAAATAGCTGTGATAGCTTCTACACCTGTAATTATAGAGGGAAGGTTAGGCCATGCATCAAGGTACAATATCGACCCCTTCAGTACGACCCTTGTCAACCCCTTCAGTACGACGGTACGACACTTGTCAACCCCTTCAGTACGACGGTACGACCCTTGTCAACCCCTACAGTACGACGGTACGACCCTTGAGAACGACGATACGACCTTTTGGTGACAGCGGCCTGGCCTTTGAGCTCTCCCTTAAATAGTCAGGTGTACGATCAGGCCACTCAGACCCCAGGGATCGTGCCATGACGCTCAAGCGATGGGCCGTGCCCCTCAAGCGATGGGCCGTGCCCCTCAAGCGATGGGCCGTGTCCCTCAAGCGATGGGCCGTGCCCCTCAAGCGATGGGCCGTGCCGCTCAAGCGATGGGCCGTGCCCCTCAAGCGATGGGCCGTGCCGCTCAAGCGATGGGCCGTGCCCCTCAAGCGATGGGCCGTGCCGCTGTGGCGGTTAACAAGTAGAACATGTGAGGCAAACCAGAACAAACGAAACAAGTTCAATTAACTTATGTCTTCTTTATTAGTTTATTCCTTCAATCACTTTTACCTTACCATTATCATCATCATAATCATAATTATAATTATCATTATCATTAGCAGCAGCAGCAGTAGTAGTAGTAGTAGGTAGTAGTAGTAGTAGTAGTAGTAGTAGTAGTAGTAGTAGTAGTAGTAGTAGTAGTAGTAGTAGTGGAGGAAGCAACAGTAATATCATAATATCGACATTTATAATCACCATACTTTTACCATCATTATCATCATTATTACAATTATCATTATCATTGTTATCATTATTATTGTTATCATTATCTATCTTATCGGGAGGAAGACGGCGTCACTCTAAGATCAGAATAATCAAGGTCCTGAGTCGTTATCCAGGAGTTCCCGCTACTTTAAGATCCCTGGCATTACGATCCCTTTACCACTGATCAGTGTGGCGTATTTTGAGGCGCCTTTAAACACAGGAGGGCGTATTTTGAGGCGCCTTTAAACACAGGAGAGCGTATTTTGAGGCGTCTTTCGCCACATTAAAAGGCGTATTCTGAAACTTTAATTCACAGAAGAGCGTATTTTGAGATGCCAGAAACTGCAGGAGACGGGCGTATTCTGAGGTGCCTTTAATACACACTCGTCGCCACCCTAGAAGGGCGAGATGCAACGGGGGGCTGCGGCAGGGCAGGTCATGGCGGGGGTAGAGGAGGGGCGGCTGGCCCTGAGCGGCGTGACCCAGGGGGAGGGATGAAGGGGGGAGGAGGAGGAGGAGCCGCCGCTGGGGCAGTGTGAACGGCGCCGCCGCTGGTAGACCGCTACGCCGGGCGGTGATGCTAACGGCTCGACCGACCGATCCCTCCTCCCTCCCCGCTACTAAACCTCCTCCCCCTCCCCAAACCACCACACACACACACATCGCCCCACCCCATTCCTTGCTATCTCTCTCCCCAACACCCCCTCCTCCCCAACCTAACACCACCACCCCCTTCCTCACATCACAATTCCACCCCATTTCCCCCCCGCATGTACCCTTAACGCTAACGCCCACTCCCGCCCCCAAACCCCTCTCCTTATCACAACACTGGGAGCCATAAGAGTCAACGCATTACCACTCTCGACAACCCGTACACCACTGGCCTCACCACACACACACACACCACCCACTCCACCACACCACCACAGGAAGGCTACCAACCAGATGCTCTGCAAGCGAGTGCATCCCAGTCTACAATAGAATCCACACCTCTCTTTTGTTTGGGAAGTATACTGAGCCACAGCTGTCATATGTAGCTTTCACAGAGGCAGAGAATATCCCAGGTACCCACAGGGGTCAGGAGATGGAAAGGCTAGAGTATTATTGAGTGATCCGGAGGAGGCAGGCTGGGTACTGGAAACACTCTGTACGGCTCGGATGACGTCCAGCTTCCAGGGAGAAAGATGTGGTCCAGGTACGAATTAACAGGTAGTTCAGGCCAGGCCTGGCTACAGACAACGAGTGAGTGAGGAATGTTAGGAGACAGAAAATGGAATGCGCAGCTCAGTCACAATGACTAGAGGCAATATATATATATATATATAT
>NC_092248.1:9616702-9804202 GCF_036320965.1 Panulirus ornatus
CACACAATACACACACACACACACACACACACACACACACACACTCCTCTGGGGCATCAAAACCACTCTGAAAGCTATGAGCGAGGCAAGTGGGGGAGATCCGAAGCGAAACAGATCTTACGAATATACATAAATATTCCGTAAAACGATGCATGAACTGGTCAAAACCGTCAAACAGCCAGCGAATGTTAAGGACAGCGGACGCGGTAGTGAAAACAAACCAGCGAACACTTCATCGAAACAAGCCAGAGAGAATCTTTTCCCAACTACCCAACGAACATCCACCCCCACACAACCTTCCCCTCTTAAAAAACTTCATCACCCATCTAACAACTCCCTTTCTGCTCCTCCCCTCTTAAAACCCGGATTTGTGGAACACCCTTCGACCGTCGAAGATCTGCCACAGGGACACGACAGGATGCAGCAACACTTGGCGAACAGGAGACCACACCACACCACCACCACCAGAAGGCCAAATTCCATCCATTCTCCGCCACGGGAGACAATGTCGAGGCATCTGTGCAATGATAAGAGCTCCACACTCCATTCATGCCAGCGTAAACAAGCTTAACAAGGAACCAGGAAATCCTGCACTCAAAAGTTTATTCTCAAGACAGAAGGGGATCCTACAGAGGTACAAGTTCCGCTGTAGGGGGTAGTAAAGTACAGCACAGACATCCCCACTACATCGACAACTGTTTATGATAATCCATGTAAATTCTCGGGGGTGATTAAAATCAATGAGATGACTATTGGTTAGAGGTTCAGTCTTGGACTTCAAAGTCCTGCAGGAGAACTTCCTTTAATGAAGGGGAGGAAAAATTAACAATAAATGAGGAGGTGAGGAAGGATAAACGAAGATATAGAGGGTAAATACAGGAGGGTCAGGTATATGGTGTGTGTACGTAGGTATATGGTGCATGTACGCAGTCAGGTATAAGGTGTGTGTGTGTGTGCGTTGGGAAGTTACTGATAATTAATCTAAATAAGACGTATGGTAAAGATCGGGAATTCTGTTACACGGAAGAGCTTACCCGGATTCCGGGCGCCACTTCACGGATCCCTAGTTACGTACACATGTAATTCCATCATACACCACCGGGTCTTCGCTGAGGGGGCACGACCCACCACAGAGAGAACAGACAATATGTAATCTTAAGATAGATAGACATTAAGGTGATAATAGGGTAGACATTAAGGTTGGCGGGTATGCCCCTGACTGACTATCAAAGACTCACGTAATTACTGAGGATGTAAGCCACGGCCGAGGGGGCATGGCAAGGGAGCAGCGTCTTTAGCGGAATGAACTTAAGGGCGCTGTTGGGGCTTGAGGGAGGGGGGGGGGGGTGTTATATATCCGTCCTTGACTATAAAAAGAAGTCAAAGCTTAAAAATAAAATACTAAGATGATAGCTTTAAACGAACCCCCCCTCCCCTCTAACCCTCTCCTACCGTATGCAATAAGGTCATGGCTTGGTGATCAGCGAACGAGCGCTCAATGCGAACGGGCAGCGAACGCGACCGCTCACTCTCAAACGACGTAAAACTCTTCCTCCCTCTCTCTCTCTCTCTACATCAGGGCATGACGTCAACGCGGAGGACAAAAAAGGGCACTTCCTCGTACGGGAATAAGACTTAATTACTCGTAATTTCATCTGAGAGCGAGAGTGCGTGAACCGGAGAGAGAGAGAGAGAGAGAGAGAGAGAGAGAGAGAGAGAGAGAGAGAGAGAGAGAGAGAGAGAGAGATTCATCGACAGAGCGAAGGTGGATTACATACCACAGCGGTCTGTGCTTCCCTAATTCCCCACTGCAAAAAGGCTGAGTGGTCTGTCTGTACTTCCCACTGCAAGAGGTAGGGTGGTCTGCACTCCCACCAGGAGGTAGGGTGGTCTGTATTCCCACTGCAAGAGGCTGATTCGTCTACATTCCCACTGCAAGAGGTGGAGTGGTCCGTCTGTACTCCCACTGCAAGAGGAGACTGGCGTGAACTCCCAATTCTAAAGGAGAGACGCCTAAACTTTATATTTTTTTGGAGAAGGATGAGGCATGAGCCACTATGCAACGAGGACGCAGGCCAGGAAGGTCTTATAGACAAGACAAATGAAAAACTTTATATTACAGAAGGAACGGATATTGACGGACATACGATATTACATACATATGACCACGAAGACGTCCTACATCCATCAGGAAGTCCCTATATCCTTCATGGCCTTATCATGAAAAGGACGCCTTGTGTATCTCCAAAACGCCACAGCCTAAGGATATACGGTCCTGCTGTGAGGTCACTTGAGTCACAGAAGCAGTTCCAAAGTGGGAGGGGGAAAAAAAAAAATAAAAACACTCACTCACAAGAGAGCATCGTCTGCCTCCCTCTAATGTACCTACCTGGGTCGGCTTCGGTAAACTCATTCCCCTGAGAGTCATTCCCCCATTAGCGAGACTCTTCAAATATGCCCAGGTTGAACCTGTAACTGAGGAGAACCCACACACAGCCACAGGAGGAGGAACCGAAGGCCATGATGCACGACGCTCTACGATCCTTGAACACGGACGGGTCGACCCTTCTGAGTAAGATGGTTTGGCCTGTATGAGCTGACCTCAAAGGCTTTTTATATAGGTATATTTTAAAGGCGTAGTACCGACGTCCCTCAAGGGTCGTACAGTCGTTCTACAAAGGCCGATGAGTCGTCCTCAAGGTTCGTTAAGTGTCGGAATCAAAGGGTCGAACTGTCGTGATCAAGGATCGAACCACCGTACTCAAAGAGTGGAACTGTCGTACTCAAGGGTCGACCCCCTCGTGCTCAAGGGTTGTACTACCGTGGTATATGGTATCAAGTAGCACTCCATCATGCTCCGAGGGCACCGGCCAGTAAGGAGCCCCTCGTCCCACCAAACACATGCTCCAGGGCGCACCTCGCCACCCATCACATAGTCTCTTACCTTACGCTCCAGGCTCATCCCGTACCAAGCGGCCGCCATGCTCAGTCATATGCTCCTTAAAATTCGTCTGGACGGCGAGCCGTACCCAACGCTCTAATGCTCCGTATCCATACCAGTCATCCCTACTCCCCCCCCCCTCACCACGCCCCTCACGCTCCACTATATGATCCAAAATCTCCCTTATCCACAACGCTGTACTATATGCTCCAGATCGCACAGCATCCTCTTACGTTGTAGCATATGCTCCACATCCGTCCCGCTCCCTCGTGCTCTCGGTATATGCTCCACCGAGCCAATCTGCCGTCTACCATATGCTACTGGCATTGCGTATGCTCCCACCTGACACACAAACACACACACACACACACACACACACACACGTCATCCATCCATACTATTTTCACCTGCCTCACGTCGTCCCCTACCCCCAATCTCCCCCCAACACCCACTCATCTGCCTCCCCACGCCCCAAAAAGACTGCCCACACCTCAAGCGGACGTACTAACACACACGCCCTCCCACCCCTCCCTCCCTCCCCAAGTGTCAGAGCATAAGGGGGGAGGGGGCAGGGCAGGTAACGGGACTGCCACCATCCCTCGCCCCCATAACCCCAGAGAGATCCCATCCCCGTATACACAGCACAACCACGGCATACAGGAACGGTACAGAGACACGGTAAACAGGTACTCTACAGAGCCACGGTACAGAGGCTGTACACAGGTAGTACACACAGCCACGGTACACAGGTAGAACACACAGCCACGGTACACAGGTAGTACACACAGCCACGGTGGACGAGATCAACTTTGGTTGAGGTAGTTAGCGACGGTGTGTGTGTGTGTGTGTGTGTGTGTGTGTGTGTGTGTGTGCAATTAAGCTGGGAGACACAACGGTAAGCCACACGGGACATGAATGATGATTCATGCCACAACCCTGACTCTGTGACACACATAGGACACACATGTGACACACATATGACACGCAGGGCGTATGCCACTTACGACACATAGAATATGACACCTGATGCACCACGTGACATGTGGATGACCGAGCTAGCACAGGTAACGCGTCACGCATGCGACAGGTAACGCGTCACACATGTGACATACGTGATGGCGGAGACACATGTGACAGCTATGGCGCATACGACACCTGGAAGATGATACATATGTGACATACAGCATGTGACACACTCATGACACAGTCGGCATTCGTGGCATGTCAATCATGACACGGGTCATGCCGCAGTGCCACGTAACACATGTGACATTCATGTCACAAATGACAATCCGAGACAAGTGTGACCACAATGGTATGGAATGGTAACAAGGTGCATAACAAGTGACAACAACCAGCCAATGCCTGGTAACAGGGGCATAACGAGTGACAAGCTAGTTGGTAACGCTCATGAAAAAAAATATATATATATTGTTACGAGTCTTACAACACAGGTAACGAGCGTGCATGAAATACGTAACGAATTGAATAAAAAAAGGGGGGATGGAGGGGGAGGGAGGGGTGGTTGGTAACGACCAAGTAACACATCAAAGCGTCCACAAAATACGCCGTAACAGCCAAGACTCTCGTGGTGAGGAGGCCAGGCAATACGCGGCTCCACAAACCTGTTACGTGACCGAGGCCCGTGACAGCTCGTGACACGCGCCAGCTGGGTCGTGGCCCTCGCTACAAGCGACATGAAGGTCATATATATATATATATATATATATATATATATATATATATATATATATATATATATATATATATATATATATATATATATATATATATCGACTATAAATTCTTACATACCTCAATGAAGTTCTAGATAGATAATACCTCAATGAAATGGCGAGGAACTTTCAATGAATGACGTGCACTGGCAGAGAGAGAGAGAGAGAGAGAGAGAGAGAGAGAGAGAGAGAGAGAGAGAGAGAGAGAGAGAGAGAGAGAGAGAGAGAGGCTGCAAGCCACCATACCCTACAGCTCTGGGAATCAACAACGTTGTCTCCCTGGTCATCTTGAACACACACACACACACACACACACACACACACACACACACACACACACACACACACGCACACAGAGTGCTGGCGACACTGGCTATAAACTGGTTCAAGGTTGGAATCCCGGAACAAAGAGAAGGACGAAGCACAGGTGACGCTGGGGAGAGAGAGAGAGAGAGAGAGAGAGAGAGAGAGAGAGAGCACACAGACACACACACACACACACACACACACACACACACGAACCACGGAACATGGGAGTATGGACGGTGATGCCAGGATCGGCCAGGCGCTTCTCAAACAGAAAATGGTATTCCATACTTTACAGTACTTACGCACCCTCACAGCAGCGCCCCCTACCACACACACACACACACACAGCCTTAAGGGAAGGATACCGTAAGGATAGAGAAGGGGGATTAGTGGTGGGTAAAGAGGATTGGTGAGGATTATGTAAGAGGGGACAGGACCAGACAGCTGGGGTACAGATGGGTGGCACAGCTACCAGCTGTACTGATGACCAAAGCAGATGGATTGGTGTGTGTGTGTGTGTGTGTGTGTGTGTGTGTGTAGAACTTGCCTCTTAACCAGCCATATGTTTCCCATTGCGTCCCCCTTCCTCCTCCAACTCCCTTACGTACACCGACTTCACTTCAAACTATCAAATGCTACCCTGTTTTAGCACAGCTCGAACCCCCGTCTCAAAACTCGCCCCAGCGCAAGCCACGAGAGTCTAGTTACGGCACATTCTAAAAAAAAACTAGTTTCAGTACAAGCTTTAAAACTAATTTCACCTCCATCTTAAAACTAGTCTCAATAAGCTTTACGTCCCTAAGCGTCTGTACGAAAATTTCCAGCTCCACTCGTAACTGTTTCAAACCAGTTTCCAGCTTTAAGACTCCAAGGTCTTGGCGTTTTAAACATCTTGCGTCAATGTTTCATCATTTTTTTTTCCCCCGATTCTTTATAATTCATTCGGGTAAATATTTTCAACTCTCGCCTTCGTGTTGGACTCAATATACCACCTTTTGCCAACGCTACCCAATCAGCGCACACTGGTTTACACACATTTCGCACGTTCGTTTACAGGTGAATCGACATGCCTGCTTCCCCTTCAATTTCCTACTTATCAATTAACAATCTAGGTAATGCGATACACTTATAGTCTCGCTAAACATCACATTAACGGAAAGATAAGAACGAGTCACGTAAAAACAATTATCATTAATTGCACGTTTGCATGTACAGAACTGTACGCGCTTTACTAAGGTCACGAAACCTATAAACGAAAGCTTAAGCGTCTACTGAGGTCACGAAACCTGTAAACGAAAGCTTGAGCGTCTACTGAGGTCACGAAACCTGTAAACGAAAGCTTGAGCGTCTACTGAGGTCACGAAACCTGTAAACGAAAGCTTGTGCGTCTACTGAGGTCACGAAACCTGTAAACGAAAGCTTGAGCGACTACTGAGGCCACGAAACCTGTAAACGAAAGCTTGAGCGACTACTGAGGCCACGAAACCTGTAAACGAAAGCTTGAGCGTCTACTGAAGTCACGAAACCTGCAAACAAAAGCTTGAGCGTCTAATGAGGTCACGAAACCTGCCAACGAAACCATATGCGTCTATCAAAGTCACGAAAACCTGCCATTCGTCAAGGTCACGAAACAGGACTCATTAAGCATATGCTCAGGTCACGAAAGCTGCCGTCAGAATCACAGGCACGAACGCTACTTACGAAAGCCGTCCAACGAAATCGTACGCACCTGATGCACGAAAGCTGCCAGAGGAGAGACGCATCGCATGGGTTCACTACGAATCTACGACACGAAACCCTACGACGCGGACCATGTCCGACCGACTGCTGGGTCGGTGGTGTCTCGGGCACGACGGCACGTTATCTTGGGACGCGATACCGGAGTGTCGCATCCGTCAGCGATCAAGGGTCGCACCTTACTACTCATGGCATCGCACCGACGTGCTCCAGGGTCGCACCGACCGTCTTATTCACAGTCGTAACGACCGTCACCAGGTTTACACTGACGCTGGCGCGAGAGGACGTGAGTGGGGTGGGGGGGGGGGTGAATGGGGGGAGGGGAGAGACAGATGATGACGTAGGAGGCAACGAACATCATCAATTCAACCCTTCCTCTGCCTCCCCCAACTCCTCCCCTCCCCGAGCGTCGTGTCAGGAGGGGCCGCCCGACTGGCTGTCTGGTAGCGCCGTCTGATCCGGCAGACCTTGCCGTGCCCACGTTCGAATCCCAGCGGTCCGAACTTGACCCAGGCAGAGACATAACGACGTATCACGACGTGTATATATATATATATATATATATATATATATATATTCCTATGAGTCCACGGGGAAAATGAAACACGAAAAGTTCCCAAGTGCACTTTCGTGTAATAATCGTATAATATTCCTCTCTTGTGTCTCCCCTGATGATGTGATTATTACACGAAAGTGTAATAAAGTGTGTGTGTGTGTGTGTGTGTGTGTGTGTGTGTGTGTGTGTGTCTATACCAAAAAGACAGATAAGACAGCACTGTCTTAAAACACGTACAGCAACACAATCATTCGTCCCAATGACACTCAAACAAATAAAAAACTTTATTCATTTTTTTTTTCTAATAATTCTCCGCTTCACATGAGGGTGTGTGAGGAGAAGTAGCCGATCACCACCCCACTCCAGTCGCTCTCTGGTAGCGTGACCCTTATACACGGCTGAGGTAATTCAGGGTCATATACCAGGCCGGACTGTGATGTATACTGTTGTGTTTTCCAAGAACACTCGCCCCTCCCCCATCCCCCCAAATGTTTAGTCAACAGTACGCGGATAATTCCAGTGAGGTACCCTGTAAAGAAAACGTGATGAAGGACGCAACACTCCAGGCATTCTTTTAATGCCTTTTTTTTTTTTTCACGAAAGAAAATGACGGGTTTCTCATCACTCAGTTCGCGTTGGTGTTGCTTATACTAGTAAAAAAAGAAAAAACTCGTCTATGAACCTAGTGTGTACTGGAGAGAAAGAGAGAGAGAGAGAGAGAGAGAGAGAGAGAGAGAGAGAGAGAGAGAGAGAGAGAGAGAGAGAGAGAGAGAGTCGGTACTACGAGCCCACACACAAACTCTGCGGAAGTCTCGTGAAAGATTTGATCCCGCGTCTTTCCGCGCAGCCAGCCGGCCACCCACCCACCCACGACTGTTTACTGGCTACGAAATGGAAATGGAAGCCATCGGGTTGGGGTTCGAACCCCGCACCTCATGATGATGTAGGACGGAAGGCCATTTGAAGCACCCTCTCGGCACTCCACTTAATTCTACGGTACTTACAACCAACGAGAAGAATTTAGAAAAATACTCCTTTCTACCGTAATTATCAGGATAATTACCCTCTATCGTTCCATCTCGGGATATAATCCATTGACATGAACAATCGAATTACCACCCCCTGCACGAGTGAGGTCCTGGGCGATAACAACCATCCATCCCCCCCCCACCCTTTTTTTTTTTTGAACAGTGGAAGCCACTTGAGAAACGACTGTCGCTCGGCGTGTGGTCGCCGTTATTACAAGTTAGTCATCCCCCCCCCCCCCCCCCCCCACACACACACACACACACACACACACACACACACACAGTCTTGGACAGCGAACCGAGCGATCGATCGCTTTCAATCATCGTAAACATATACGTACACTTTACGTCGTCCTCTTCCGTCTGAAGACTTACAATACACCCTCCCACCTCACGCCTTTGATCACTCACTTATAAAACAGACTTAAACTTATACCTAGAGAATAAGATAATACCCTAGAGATATATCAAAAAATAAATTGAACTAATACTGGCACCTTGCGCTACCTCGCAAACGCGGGAGACAGAAAAAAAAAAAAAAAAAATACTGGCACCAATACGTAAAATATAAAAGGATGAGGTAATCAAGTATAAATTAATAATTCATGGGCGAGCTTTTCATTAACTTTACTCAAAACGCAATTATTTTTCCCCGCTAATACAGCGTGGTATGACGTTCATCCTGCCATGAAAATACACCCAGTCTCCAGCATCTCTGTTGATAATAATAATAATAATGATAATAATAATAATAATAATAATAATAATAGTAATAATAATAATAATAATATAACTACTAATACTACAATTACTATTACTACTACTGCTGCTACTACTATCACTATTACTATAATTCTTATCAATACTACTACTACAACTAATAATAATAATAATAATAATAATAATAATAATAATAATAATACACTCTGTAGGTATCAAAACGCATGTGAAGGGCTGTGTACAGATATTTACGCCACCCAGTCGTGCTGAGGTATGTAACCTGCCCAGAGCAAACCACAAATCGTAAGGACGTACTTAGGGATCCCGTTGCTCAGGCAGACCCACG
The DNA here is from genome assembly GCF_036320965.1 of Panulirus ornatus. NCBI lineage: Eukaryota > Metazoa > Arthropoda > Malacostraca > Decapoda > Palinuridae > Panulirus > Panulirus ornatus. Next base: position 9,626,076 of record NC_092248.1, read on the forward strand.
TCATTATACGTGCGGGGGGTAGTAAAGATACGTCGATCAATCCCGCACGTCACCCTGAGTCGATGCTTAATCGGAAACCTTAAAAAAGGTTGATCAATAATATCTAGAGTGAATCACGAAAGCTAACGATCCAGTACGAAGTCTAGTGGGGCGTTTTTATGAATGGAATTACGGACACCGGAGTCTAACAGTTCTATGAATCAACTTCAGGAAGAAACAACGCGAATTCCCTCATTCAAAAGCGACGACAAAATCTAACATCAAAATCTAACCTCATTCAAAAAAGGTAATTAGAAAAAAAAAATTCGGGGTAAATATGGAACAGGTGACAAGGCTGACCCATTCCCACGAACTCGGGGTCAATAAAATGATGACCGAATGACCACCAACACCAACCACCACTTTTACTAAATCCCAACATGATGTGAAAGAGCCGCTCGCTGGCTATGCGAAATGCGAGAGACGCGCTCATCTACGAACAAACGTACAGCGCAACGGACAAGGTCAGTCTGCGGCTGCGTACCCCCAGAGAGAGAGAGAGAGAGAGAGAGAGAGAGAGAGAGAGAGAGAGAGGGGGGGTTGGCGGGACGGGGGAAGTATACACCAAATCCCGGACAACATTCCACAGTTCAAGACGGACGCAAGCCTCCGGGGCGCACCCGGAGGGAGGCTGTCTTGCGGCCCGGCCTCTCTACCACCCGCGTCTGGCGGCGAAGACGGTAACAAACGCCTTGCCCACTAGATGGTGGGGCTACAGGTGACATGACTGGCTATATATGATGCAGGGAGGCAGCACTACCTCCGTACCGCCATACCACTCACTGAAGTCCCCCTCCCAGTGTCCAGTGCAGGAGAAAGTGTGGAACTTCTGCCTTCCAGTACCTTAATAAAGAGTGACGTGTACCTTCCAGTACTCTAGCAAAGAGTAGCATCTACCTTCCAGTACTCTACGGAAGAGTAACATCTTCCTTCCAGTACTTTAACAGAGTAACATTTACCTTCCAGTACTTGAGCAACATGGCTAATGAGTCCTACTGTGTCGCACGTACTGATATAGATTTGCGACATACGTTGGGTTAGCATCCCTCAGCCGTAGCAACTATGCCACACCACAGCAAGACGACCTGTGGTGTGCAGACTACGGTGGTGGACAAAAGGTCGGTGCGGTGCCGCTTCCAGCCCGCGTTGTCCTCAATACCGGGACAGAAGCCCTGGGAACGCGTGTTCATCCGACGGTGGGTATCGTTCCGTGCGTTTCGCGCGACGCCAGTCGGTAAAAAGGACGAATACCACCATCAGGATGGTCTTTGAGCAACCTAGACTTTACGCGATTAACGGAAGGCACTCCAGATCGAGCCGCCGTAACCTGGACCTTAAGATCTCCCCTCCCTACTTCGCGTTGCTTCAACGTGCCTAGCTCCGTCGTCGTCAGGTGCGTACTGGCGGCGCTGCCTCCTGGAATCCCACACGGCTCACACTCCCAACCTAATTTCACGGTTCTTGACGAGTATAACTCCGTCTCTTCTTTCCCGAGGTGAGGATGACAGTGATTAACTCAAGGTCGTTCGGGTGATCTGAGGTGATTACTGCCGTCGCGAGGAACAGGTTCCGTACCTGAAATTTCATCCATCGGGACAGGACGGAGAGGAGACTAACGATAATAATAACCACCTGACCTGGCTGGCACTTAAAGAGCCAATGAGGTAGAAGATGACCCCTATGGCAACCTTCTGTATGGGCCACAATCTCGTATTGTACACGTACGCCGTTACGGGAAAGGTGACGCGATGTTTCTTTGAACGAATAAAAAAAATAAAAAGCCACGTCAATGGGACTCAAACATACAATTATACTTCAAGTCTTTTAGTAAAACATATACCATTACCTAAGCCTACACATATATCAAAAGAGCCTTTAAAACAGCCTGGCCCACGCTAGTGTAAAACCAGAAAACACTTCAATATTTACCTCCGTCAAATCCGACGACATATCTAGAATCCCATTCCACACTCAGTCATTTAGGAAAGAAAAAGAAGAAAAAATATACAAGTCAGTCATCCATCACCTGAAGTTTACATCAACACTCTGCGACCATCCGATCCATCAAACCCAAGAACATGCGACAGTTCACCGACCACACCAGCCATCAGGGCCACACCTGCGTCACCATCCACAAGGCCACGCAAACAAGACCCAATGCGACGGGGCGCCACACAGCGCGCTAAAATGGCCCGAGTCAAAATGGCATTCGCCGATATACGATATATGCAAATCTACGCAAATAGTTTGTCTCGACCATTACCTTTCGTTAACGTCCGGCCCCCAGCATTTAGCCTAGACCATTCCTGGATAGATGTCTTGCCCAGGATTGCGACTGCGTTAGAAAAATACTGCTGACACAATTCTGGGAGTATGGAGGTATACGCCACCCAAATAGAGCAGGCAAGATGCACTGCCAGCCCAGTGAACGCATGTAGAGAGCGTAGTGTAGAAATGAATGCTCCTACTAACTCAGACCAGTGTGTGTGGTTCACAGAACCCATTCAGATCCTGCTACAGGCCTAATGCCTGTTTACTTCAGTCTCCCCCTCCCCCCAAAAATCTATCCTCGACCACATAAATATTACAATAGAGAGACTCTATCACCCTAAAACATCCCTTCATGTCCTAAAATTTCAAAGGTAATAGTTTTGCTCCGCATCTAAACGATTTTATATTAAATCTCAGAGAATCTATCATGAACACACTTTTTGTAAAAATATATATATATATATATATATATATATATATATATATATATATATATATATATATATATATATATATATATATATATTATCCCTGGGGATAGGGGATTAAGAATACTTCCCACGTATTCCCTGCGTGTCGTAGAAGGCGACTAAAAGGGGAGGGAGTGGGGGGCTGGAAATCCTCCCCTCTCTTTTTTTTTTAATTTTCCAAAAGAACAGAGGGGGCCAGGTGAGGATATTCCCAAAAAGGCCCAATCCTCTGTTCTTAATGCTACCTCGCTAACGCGGGAAATGGCGAATAGTTTAAAAGAAAGAAAGAAAATATATATATATATATATATATATATATATATATATATATATATATATATATATATATATATATATATATATATATATATATATATATATATATAAAATACAATTAAAGATCGTAAAATTTTTTTGTAAATTTACCCAAAACTAAATTGCCTTTTACAAAAAAATTCTCGTAATAAAACTTGCGTTGTCATTTGTGGATGGTGTCCGTTAAACTTTCCCATACGCGCTGCACACAAAGTGACCCGACTGGTCTCAGAAATAACGAGCAGATGAACAGATGAAGACAGAACCTCCTCCAGCGATCCTTAAAAACAGGGTCAAGGTCACCAGAACACAAGACCGTTCTTGGTAACTTCCTGGGGCAGCTAGCTCTAATGTTCTGACCCCGAGAGACCTGAATGAGGATATTCCAAATAATATATATTGCAAAAACAGATATAAAAGTGTAAATACGTTAATAAAAAGGTCACCTGTAATATACCGATGAAAAGGTCCAGTCTCGAAAAAAAAAATATGAGGGTTCATATTCTATCCAAGCTGAAGAAAAAAAAAAGGTCACGAGTTACAAAAAAAAAAAAAAATGGTGAAAAAAGTTCATGTAAAAACTATATATGAAAAAAAAGGTTCGTTTTCCTAGAAAATGGTAAATATGGTCATGACTTTAAAAAAAAAAAAAAGAAGAAAAACATCTTAACTGGTAAAAGTCATACAAAATAAAGTTCATGAGTGATATAAATGATGCTAAATAGTTCCTTTTTCGAAAATGTCAAAAAAAAAGAAAAAAATGGGAAGTAATTCTAAAGAAGGAAGACCTTAAGACGAGGAAGGCAACACGAAATTCATTTTCTTTCTTTTTAAAGTGTTTGAGGCGGAGTCTCGCGGATATTTTGGCCACAAGGTGAGAGCGACCGTAACGGGATCCCAGAGTGTGACGCGCTAACGGGACCGACCCACGAGGGGGATTGTGACGTTTACAGGGACCCACGAGGGGGATTGTGACGTTTACGGGGACCCACGAGGGGGACTGTGACGTTTACGGGGACCCACGGGGCAGAGAGTGACGTTTACGGGGACCCACGGGGCAGAGAGTGACGTTTACGGGGACCCATGGGGTAAAGTGTGACGTTTACGGAGACTTACGGGGGGAGAGTGTGACGTTTTCGGGGACTTACGGGGGAAAGTGTGACGTTTACGGGGCCTAAGGGGGGAGTGTGACGCTAACGCCCCCTGGGGTGTGTGACAAAAATAAAGAGACCCACAGGGGTGTGTGTGACGCTAAAGAGAACCCTAGTGGGAAGTGTGACGCTACACGAGACCCCTGAGGAATGTGAAGATCGCTGGGCCCCCCGGGGGAGAGTGTAACTGTTACGGAAATCGCCCCCACCCCATGACAGTGACGTCAACGGGGCCACGGGAATGTGGCACTAATGCCGCCCACGACAAAAAAAGGCCAAAAAAAGCCAAAAAAAAAAAAAAAGGGAGAGGAAGGGGAGGAAAGGCGGGAAGGGGAAGGGTGATGGGGAAGGTAGGGGGTTGGAAATACAATCGACTCTGCAGATATAAATAAAAATAACACCATTTACGTCCGGGTTAAGAAAAGACGACCCTCTCTCTCTCTCTCTCTCTCTCTCTCTCTCTCTCTCTCTCTCTCTCTCTCTCTCTCTCTCTCTCTCTCTCTCTCCCTCCCTCTCTCTCTCTCTCGCTCCTCCAGTCTGCCTCTCAGTCGTGGGTCGTCATACCACACTCGACAACCTCAGCTCACCAGCCAACTACTGGTGGGTGGAGGGCATCAATCCTCTCCACAAGCTTCCAATTACTGATGACTTACAAGAAAACTGGGTCGTTAGTTAAGCCCTACCCCTAGTTACCCAGGCCTCAACTCCAGTCACATGACAGTGGAAGGAGAATCCGGAAGAAACATAAACGCGTCCAACGGTAAAGATTTGATCTGTTTTCACTACATCTTTTGACGGATTTAAAATATCTTTCATACGTCTTTTGACTTATCTCATCAACGAGTGATAATCACCGTGTATAATCATGATTTGGTCATAGATCATGAAATGATAACTGTAATCCTTGACCATTAACATGATAATACACTGTCGTTCATATTTCCTGCAGCAATCTATCTCCTACTTTGGAACTTCCCGACCACCATTACATTAACCTTTCCGTTGGGGGAAGAGCAGCTGGCTGAGGGAAGGAGAGAGGATGGCGCATCAGTTGGGAGGGATACTGGGGTAAACGGGTAATTAAGAGAACCAAAAGATGGGAAATGGAAGAAAAAAAAAAAAAAGGTGAAGTTCTAAACATGTTAATGGAGGTAACGTCAGGCACTGAAAAGGCGGAAAAAGGGGTTGAGGGAGAAGAGGTGCACCAGTAGCCTGATGTCTGTACACAACCCTTCGAGGCCACGGCAGCGCCCTCTAAGATCGGCGCGTCTCCCGCCTGGCGTCGCGTCCCAGCCACCATACCAAGGACCTTCCTCACGTCCGTCCTCCGGGAACAGAACCTAATACTCGACATGGGGGTTTCGAGAGTGTCCTATTGGGCACTCCATACGGCGTGCAACCCTTTACACAAGAGGTTCTGGATATTATACGGTGTAGAATCCGCTCCATAGAAGAGCTCTATAGAGGGTGTACAATTCCTTTCATATTAAGACTCTGTGCTGTCCGATCCTGTACACATACTTCGTTATAGAGGAGTACAACTAATTCTGCCTGACGTACATAGTATCAGCTGATCCTCAGCATAAAGAACGAAAGACAAGAGTCCCACAGGGTTTGCGCCACCCGTTATACAAGACCTGACGCTACTGGCAGGAGTCAATACGAACCAAACGATACGCTGGGAGTCATCACGACAACCCGCTGCTATTGACGGCATATAAGATAAACAAGATTATCCTGAACTGCCACATGCCAATAGGACCAGCGGACACCTCAGTGGCAAACGCAAATCACAAAGACGCTACAAGTAGGCGAGCGTGAAGCCACAGCAGCGACACCTTCAGAAACGGCGTCGAACACCCTATCCATGCAATCTACGCCCTCCTCTCACCTCGTCATGTTGAGCGGGTGTGAAAATCCCCACACCCACGACAAGGCGGGCGACGCTCTCGCGTCAGGCAATGTCCCAAGGATGTTCCACCTTACGGCAAAGTGGAATAATAGTTCTGGTACGAACGGAGCCAGTCTGGAGACCTCAAATATCGACTGATTGTCTCTTAAAAGGCTCGTACACATTGGGCTTGCATGTATACCAAGCTTGCTCTCTCTCTCTCTCTCTCTCTCTCTCTCTCTCTCTCTCTCTCTCTCTCTCTCTCTCTCTCTCTCTCTCTCTCTCGCAAACGTGTTGTGTGAGGCACCAAGGAGTGGCATTCCCTCCACAGGCACGGCAATCAGCGTCACAGATGATGAGGAGGGACAAGAGCCACCTGCTTTGGAACTGAGCAGGATCGCTCGCTCGCTCGCTTGCTTGCTTGCTTGCCTGACGACACCAAGTTCAGAGACTGACATCACAATGAAAATCAACATATTTAACCTCACATATGTCCCTCGGTGTGGGCGTGCAAAACACAAAGGTTTGTTTAATTCAAACACGGAAAAAAAAAGAGTATATATACGGTTATAAAACTGACAAATGCCATAAACGTTGAGTCAACGTCCCGTGGAATACACGCAACAGAATATGAGTTCCAAATAAAAAGAAAACGGGGCAAAGGACTACTAAAATATGAACAGCCAAAAAAAAAAAAAAAAGATAAAAAAAAGGGGATGAGATTATGTGTTTGCGTGCCAGCCAAGCCAGCCTCTGCAGTTGCTCCCAATAGGACAGGAATCAGGTCAGGTTAGGTTTATACATCATTCATTACCACGTTCATTGCCAGGATGAGCCAGTCAAGTTATCCAGCCGGATAATCCTCCTGCAATTATGTGGAACCAGTTTACAACGAGGACTCGATATCTTTTTCTCTCTTTTTTAAATCGCCCTGTTAAAAAAAAAAAAAAATGGATGTGATTAACAGCTTCCACGGCCATCCAAATTAACACCACGAGCAAAAAGTAAACTCTCCCCGAACGCACCTGTTCCCATCTCCTGTTTTCTATGAAGTATCCAAAATGAGGCATCTGTATACGAGACGATTTTTTTTTCCCCATCCATGAATGAGGCAACTAGCGTTCATAAGAGCATTGTTGTTCGGTGTCTTTTAAGAGAGTGAGATGCGTCCTGCTCTCACACGTCTGTCCCATATATGGGACAGGAAGTTGAATATAGGGTCTGCCTCACACACACACACACACACACACACACACACACACACGTTGTGAATCTGTACTTCCAATCATTCATCACCCAGGGGAAGGGAGGGAAGAGAACTTAAAAAAAAATTCTGTTTTCCTAATCAACTAACGTGCAAGAACGAGCCTTCAGACTTAATTACTTCGTACCTAAGGAGTTGGTGTACAGTTTTTTTTTTATAATGTACTGTTCGTGTGTTATGGTTATAGTACAGACAGACAGACAGACAGACAGACAGACAGACAGACGGTCGCTGGGGTGCGATGGTCACAGGACGGCCCGCGTAATGTACAGGACATGTCGATGTGCGATGTGCACCCCGGAATCTGGAGGGAGGGGGAGGACTGGCCTAGGGCAAATGTCTCCCAGGTCACGAGTCAATCGACCCCAAAAATGATGGAACATGGCTCTGTTGTCGACTGACGGGGGGAAATAAATATAAAAAAAAAAAAGACGATGTAGTTACAAAAAAAAAAAGGTCTCCCTCTTTCCCTCCACCTATGGAATGGGAGACACAGAAAGAGAAATTATAATAGAAAAAATAAAGACGTCTTCCATCGTGCGATGGTTGATACGAACATACACCTAACCTCCCCACCTAACCTCCCCACCTCCCAATCCCATCCCACCCCACCCCCGGGCCACTTGCGCTACAAAATCAACTCGATTTCCCGGAAAATCCATTTGGAAACGTGTGTTTTAGTGTCCAATTTGTACCGTAATTACTCACAGATGATTGGTGGATAGATAACTTCTCATATATATAAAAAAAAATATGTATATAATGTTTGTCTAGTATGAGTACATCCCCTGAAGAAATATGAATATTTCATGATTGGTTCAGGTGGTTCCTGGTTGGCTGAGTCAGCCCAAGCAACGGCCACATACAGGCTACAGGGGACAACTGTGCTATTGACGTGAACGTGGGATGTAATTGACCTCCCACTCCGGAGCGCTGTGGCCTCCCCAGGATAGGGCGTTGTCGTCGGCCAGTGTGGCCAGTGGCCCACATCAGCCATACAGACGATACTAAGGGAAACAATAACCAAAGCCTCGGTGGCAGATGGGAACTCCACGATCGTCTCGCCACCATCATATCCTGCCACCGGAGATCCCTCGTTCCCGAGTTGCATGCAATTCGGTGCCATATGGAAGCTTGAGCACTTGGCCCGCATTAACAACACCCCCCCCCCCCCTCTGAGCATCGTTAACAAGCACAACACCGCCACTGTGTACAAAGACGGTCTGTCTGACACACACCCCCTACCACCTTAACTTGTTAAAGCCACGCTGTCTTCATTAGGTGTACTATACAATTTTTTTTTCCCTACATACATAATTTCCTGCCTCTGGTTGCAGTTAGGAGGAGAAATGATAATCATTATCTCTCTCACGCAAACACAACACTTCCTACCCCCTCATTCAACGTCACTTACACTTACAAAGATAAACCCTCCCTCCTCTACCACACACACATACACACACACACACACACACACACACACACACACACACACACACACACACACACACATACACACACACACACAAGCAAGGCTTCACTTCGGGGCCATTCGGGGAAAAGCCAAGGTCTCCTTCCACCAGACATTCTACAGTGTGTGTGTGTGTGACCGCCACCGTTACCACTCCATAACAAAATACGTGACCATTACACTATCACAACCACAATACACTAAGACACTACAACCCCCCCCCCAAAAAAAAAAAAATATATACAACCCCCCTAAAAATACCATGACCATTGTAGTATCACAACCGACAATACACTAAGTCACTACAACCCCCTCCAAAAATAACACGACCATTTCAATACCATAACCACCAATACACTACGTCACTACGACCGACGACCCCTGTCTCCCCACCCCCCCACAATCACCATCACGACCATCGGTACGACCAATGCCGTTCAATACCACAACCACCACTTCGATACAACACCATCACCACTACGCCACATCCACCCCTCCCCCCCCCGGAAAAAAATATTAGCACGACCACTACGTGTCGTAACCATCCCTCTCCCCCCCCTACCACCACCACCACCAGCACGACCCTCACGAGTGTACGACTGCTTCACGTCATCACTGACAGGACGACCTCCACCTCAACACACACACACACACACACACACACACACACACACACACATGACGTCACCGCCAAACGAACTCATTAACTACCAACAGAATAACTACCGCTGTCATCATTACCAACGCCGGCTGCGGCTATGAGGAGATAAACCAGCATCACCAACAATCACCCACAACCACAAATCACGACCACAAATTATAACCACAAACACCTGCATGATCGTATCTTAAGCCCAGCGCAAGGGAGCGGATCCTTGGCTACACACACACACACACACACACACACACACACAAGAACAACACTCAGACATCTTGAGGCACATACACTGAGCCAAACAATCCCGCAGTGTCAAGTAATCTCTTACATCACAACCTTCACCATCACAACCTTCACCACCCACTACACTTGACATTCATCCTGCGCCACAACAAAAAATTATACATTTCCGGCCATAAGGCTGAACCAACCTTCAGCCTTCACAACAGGAGAACACAACAGGAGAACACAACACAACAAGGGAAACCCGCACACGTATATATAACATCTGAGTAAACATGACTAAAAATAATGGCGGTGTTGATCTTTATCTATGATCATTATTATTATGCGATTCTGATGGTTTTAACTATTTTCATGATCAATATTCCACGATTCTGATGATCTTCTCTATTTTCATGATCAATATTCCACGATTCTGATGATCTTCACTATTTTCATGATCAATATTCCACGATTCTGATGATCTTCACTATTTTCATGATCAATATTCCACGATTCTGATGATCTTCACTATTTGCATGATCAATATTCCATGATTTTGATGATCTTCACTATTTGCATGATCAATATTCCATGATTTTGATGATCTTCACTATTTTCATGATCAATATTCCACGATTTTGATGATCTTAACTATTTTCATGATCAATATTCCACGATTTTGAAGATCTTAACTATTTTCATGATCAATATTCCACGATTCTGATGATCTTCACTATTTGCATGATCAATATTCCACGATTTTGATGATCTTAACTATTTTCATGATCAATATTCCACGATTCTGATGATCTTCACTATTTGCATGATCAATATTCCACGATTCTGATGATCTTCACTATTTGCATGATCAATATTCCATGATTTTGATGATCTTCACTATTTTCATGATCAATATTCCACGATTTTGATGATCTTAACTATTTTCATGATCAATATTCCACGATTTTGAAGATCTTAACTATTTTCATGATCAATATTCCACGATTTTGATGATCTTAACTATTTTCATGATCAATATTCAGCGATTCTGATGGTCTTAATTAGTCTGGTGTATGAATATGTCTGTATCATTACGTATATCGTCCGATATTTTGCTGTCTTTATATTCTTTTTAAAATCCCAACTATTCAAATATTTTCAGGGTAGTACTTTCCCTGAGAGTCAACGTGTATTCTTAGATGAGAATATTATCTATCAAGACCAACAACCAATATTCTGTGTCTTCCTCTTTATCGACCACCTTTCTCTCGAACGCACTCCAAGTTCAGTGCGTATAACATCATCCCATTCCACCACTTGCGTAAGTTCACAGATAACTTAAGCTCATTGATGGACTAATACCAAGTTCAGAGGAAGAATAACTACACTCTTAAGTTCAGGTTGTGAAATATAACATGAAGGTCGGTAGGGCAATGGTAACTTTGAAGTCGTGTTGTGGGGGGGGGAATAGAATGATGTTAAGTTCGGCGCTGGAAGAACGAAGTTCCGCGGTGGACACTCACTACAAAAGTTCCTTGTTGAGGAACAAGTTTTAGTTTTACAATTGGCAAGGTGGTGTACGGAGGGAGGGAGGGGGGTAAGGGGGGGTAGGGGGGTGGTTGAGTCAAGACAAGGTCAACCGCTGAAGGCTGCAGGATATGACCAAGGTCACATTACCATATATATCAACGGCTCGACACTTTTTATTGTTCAACCTCCCCCCCCCCCCTGAGGCAGACGGCACGACCCTTCGGCACGACCCCTTCGGCACGACCCCTTGAGGCAGACGGCACGACCCCTTCGGCACGACCCCCTTGAGGCAGACAGCACGACCCTTCGGCACGACCCCTTGAGGCAGACGGCACGACCCTTCAGCACGACCCCTTGAGGCAGACGGCACGACCCCTTCGGCACGACCCCTTGAGGCAGACGGCACGACCCCTTCGGCACGACCCCCTTGAGGCAGACGGCACGACCCCTTCGACACGACCCCCTTGAGGCAGACGGCACGACCCTTTCGGCACGACCCCTTGAAAAAGATGGTACGACACTTGAGCATGACAGCGCGACCCCTCGAGGAAGAAGGCACGACCCTCGAGGGAAAAAGGCACGACCCTTAAGTAAGACAGCACGACCCTTGAGCATGACAGCACGACCCTTGCAAAAAAAAAAAAAATACAGTACGACACTTGAGCACGACATGAGATGGCTTAGCATCTGACCCCGAATGCTACCTAGTAACAACAACCCCCCCCCCCCCCCAACCATCATTTACTACCCCGTGTCGTAAATAATACTCCACATGCCTCCAAGATGACTCATGCAATGCCTCGCATCGTTAATGATTTACACCGTCTCATTGTAATGCCTCTGCTGTTAACGATTTACAGAACTTCCTGTACTAAAACGCCTCATGTAATTCCTGGCGTCGCAAACCATTTTTACAGAACTTGTGCGACGTCTCAATTACAGACTTCTGTATCGGACGGTTTTTACAGAACTTAAAAAGTAAGATCCAAAATAGGGAAAAAGAGTGAAGGTAATTGGATCACCTTTTCCTCCTCCTTTATTGGGGGGACTCAGGGCAAAATCTAATCCCTTAAATGGGCAAAATCTAATCCCTTAAACGGGCAAAACCTAATCCCTTAAATACCGTTCCCTTAAATACCTAGCCTTGAACAGCTCCCGTGACGTGTGACAAAACCTAAAATGCAAACGTAAGCAAATGTTCAAATCACATCTAAATTTTAATAGAAATAAGAAATATCCATTCGGTTGTAAACGACAAAAAAAAAAATTACTTCTCCCCTCCTCCTCCTCCCCCAACTGCCATCAGGAAGCGTTTGAAGGCCTTGTGTGACAGAGGCGTGTGACGCGCGCGCGCGCGTTTCCCGTCACAGGTTACCGGAACCCACGCACTCCCTGGCATAATGTGGAAAGGGGAAGGAGGGAAGGGAAGGGTGGGAGATGAATAGCGCAAGCACTGACTGTCGCACTTATCAGCACTGATCGAAAAACTGTATACCACAACTCTCAAAATACTACTACTACTACTACTACTACTAATAATAATAATAATAATAATACAATAATGATACTACTTTGCGACTGAATCATTCGATTCACTGCAGGTACGTAGGCGAGATGGTGGCACGAATCAATGATTAATCCGGTGGTCTGAACGGATAATTTGGACATTTAATCCAGTTACCCGGTGTTACTGCTGGATCGATCGGACCGGTGGACTGACTGGCAGCCCCCCCCACCCCCCTAAACAGCCGGATAAACTGGCAAGCAAACAAACAAACTGGTTGGAGGGCTTGTCTCTCCTAAACTGCCTCATGAACTGGTTCGCAGTTGGATTGGGCGGACGTCCAGGCAAACAGTTACCCTTTACAATTTCCCAATCTATTTCATGTTCCATTTTCGACAGACTCTTTTCCCCCCTTACAATCACTTTTAATTCCATCCACATGTTTACACCGCCTCAAACACAGCGCTCCAAGTTAGACCCTTGGGCAACACAAGAAGCCAAACTGCGACTGCTGCTAGTTTTATATGTCGGCAACATAGCAACTATCCTACAGGTACACTTGACTAGTCTTAAGGCCATCCCGGTGTTGAGTCAACGCAAGGGAGGTCAACATCACGAACTTACGAATGGTACGATTTTCACGAAAAATCCTGAGGCGGAGCCGATATCATATCTCTTATCTTTTCTATCTACAATTACCTCAGCACCAATTCCTATGTGAGGAGAGTCCACCTGTTACATCAAAGCCTGGGCACCTTTCCAAAGGGTGCGCTCCTTCCAGTATCAGGGGAAATTAGACCCCCTCTTTTGGAGCTGAGATCTCTAGAGACGATACTTATACTGCCAGAGACACAGCCTCGCCCAACGCCGTGTGACTTTTCATCTCGAACAGGAGGACGGGTCCGGTAACACCTATTGCTCGTGACTGCTCCTAAACACACGCGTGGAACTATGCAAAAGACACACTCGGAACGATGCGGAAGCACGCAACGACGGGTCCATACCACATCTCTCCTAACTGTCGACAACCACACACCGGGATAACCACCATATATATATATATACAAACCACAAGGGTGACTTCACGAAGATACTTCACACCCCGCCCTGTCATTAAGCCCCTTCCTCTACTCTTGACAACACTCGAGAGCAGAACCAAAGGTTCTGGCTGCGACAGGCACGAAATCACATCTCCCTCTCACCTCTTCGTCGCCTCTAACGACACTCCAACACAGTCAGGTCTCTAGCAGCAATAGGTGCAAAAATCACATATTCTCTCTCTCTCTCTCTCTCTCTCTCTCTCTCTCTCTCTCTCTCTCTCTCTCTCTCTCTCTCTCTCTCTACGGAGCGACGGAAGCTTCGCCGCTTGTGTAAGCAAACGACCGTAAAACACGCGAGCTTCAGATCGCACTAACTGTCACCCACAAAACGTCTCTAACAAACAAATAGACAAAAAAAAGAGACAAAAAACTCAAAATAAATAAATCTCGCAAACTATGACACAGACGTTATCCCGCCATTTACCATTTATCTTTTTTATACAAAACATATAAAAGATAAATTCTCACAGGGAAATAAAATATCCACACGCAGCTAATTTAGGCATCCGACATATTTTTCCTGAATATAAAAGTATGCATAAAAAAATATCTCCACTTTATAATCTTTATGACTATGTATTGTAGCTGGTATAAAAAAGACTTAGTACATATGTTGGTGTGAACTGTAGACGTGATTTGCTTTAACGTATTCAATCGTCACCTTTTATATATATATATATATATATATATATATATATATATATATATATATATATATATATATATATATATATACGAATAAAGTGCATATGAACGCGCACCTTCATAGAACATACAAACCTCCAACAGCCAGGATCGAACCCGGGAGCCCTGTGCCAGTGGCGGGAATGCTATATAATGATATATATATATATATATATATATATATATATATATATATATATATATATATATATATATATACATATATATATATATATATATATATATATATATATATATATATATATATATATATATATATATATATATATATATATATATATATATATCCTAGCCATACCCTGGTACTGTACCCATCATACTCTCAGTTCAGTTGGGTAAAGTTGTTAAGGATTTTGAATGATCCTGCTATTCATCATTCACCAGCTAACCTCACCAACTCACACGAGCCTCCGTCCTCAGCCATCCCCTCCTCCAACCCTCTACTGTGTACCACGTACGGACAGAGACACCAGCGGGCGTAGTGGTGCGGCACGCCAAGCCCATTAGGCTAATGGAGCACGTGATGCTGATACGTACGTAAAATAAGGGGAAAAACAACACAAGGCTATCCCTTACTCATCGCCCGACACACACACACACACACACACACACACACACATCCCTCCCCCACCCACCACCAGCAGCGATGGAATCACTCTCGCGAGAGCTGAATGACCCAGACAAAACGCTGGGTTAACGATGGGACTAATAGAGCTGTTAAGTCTGTCTCTGCCTAACACTTGTCTTCATGGTGTTATGTGGGCAGCTCCTGCGTGAGTGTACGTGAGCACAGATACGAACACCAACAGGTGTTTCCCTGTGCACGAGCACTCAGACACGCTTGGAGATATATATATATATATATATATATATATATATGTGTGTGTGTGTGTGTGTGTGTGGTATACCCATATTATCTACAGGTTATTTACAAATATCCAGAGGAGATGCTCTGCAACTTGATTTTTAATTCACTATTTACTTTAACAACCTTTTTTTTTTTAACAACGTACAACCTTTTTTTTTTTTTTTTACCCTGGGGGAGATACGGGTGGGGGAGCTTGATGAGAAAGATGGCTGAGGAGGACAGATGAGAAAGGGGAATTCAGTTCGGAAATGTAACTAAGAATGAGTATGGCTGGGGAGGAGTATGTCTGGGGAGGAGGATGTCTGAGGAGGAGTATGGCTGGGGAGGAGGATGGCTGGGGAGGAGTATGGCTGGGGAGGAGTATGGCTGGGGAGGAGGATGGCTGGGGAGGAGGATGGCTGGGGAGGAGTATGGTTGGGGAGGAGGATGTCTGAGGAGGAGTATGGCTGGGGAGGAGTATGGCTGGGGAGGAGGATGTCTGGGGAGGAGGATGGCTGGGGAGGAGGATGTCTGAGGAGGAGGATGGCTGGGGAGGAGGATGGCTGGGGAGGAGGATGGCTGGGGAGGAGGATGGCTGGGGAGGAGGATGGTTGGGGAGGAGGATGGTTGGGGAGTAGTATGGTTGGGGAGGAGGATGGTTGGGGAGGAGGATGGCTGGGGAGGAGGATGGTTGGGGAGGAGGATGGTTGGGGAGGAGGATGGCTGGGGAGGAGGATGGTTGGGGAGGAGCCCCTGCAGCAGCTGGCGTCATGGGAATCCCCACATTACTGGTAACCCCCTCCCCTTCCCTCCCTCCCAGCTGACCAAGGACACCTCATAAGGCCTTGGGTATTGCCCGGGTGGGCATCATCCCCCGCCCTCCTCCTCCACACAAGTGAGCACAGCATCCCCCCCTCCTCCGCCGGGAAGCAGAACCCCCCACCACCTCCTCCCCCGTGTGTGTGTGTGTGTGTGTGTGTGTGTGTGTGTGTGTGTGTGTGTGTGTGTGTGTGTGTCGCAATGCTGACGTCACGCAGATCAACACTTTCTTCATATTTCAAGCAGACACCCACTCGCCATTTACCTGGGTAGCTTCTGGATCGGCATAATACAAGAGGGGAAGGATCTTAAGCCTCCCCCTCTCTTCCCCCGCCGCCGCCCCTCCCTCTTATGTGTCACCCATCTTCGTACGTGGTACGTGGGGAGCAGTATTCTTTCTCCCTTATCTCCCGCGATAACATTATAATACGTACAGCACTTTGTAAACCGTGGCTGTTTTATCATACTTGACCTTATCTTTAGTACACTTGGTACTCATGTACAGTTGTACACTTCTAACGTCATCCAAAAAATAATATCCCTATTACTTAAAATATCTTTGTCACCTTCATGAAAAGGGAATTCACATCACGGAGTATCTATTTACGGTCGTGAAGAATACTCAGATAGATAATGACCTCATTCGTGTATTCGCCGATCGACAGTGTCTATCTATCATCCAGCTTACGATTACGGCATCGTTAGACGTATGGCCAACCCGCGCTAATCATGAGTGGTCGACTCAAGATAATATTCCTTTTCACCCCCATGAGGGCGGCGATGATAATGTCCATCCTCGACCCCATCCGTAATGGGTCTGGTTCAAAAATGCCCCGCCATCATGCCCCTAGGGTCGTGCCACACACACACACACACACACACACACACACACACACACACACACACGGTCGTGCTCAAAGGATCGAAAGCGTCGTGCAACTCTGTCGCTCCTCCGTCGTGCTCAAGGAGGTTCACGAATGCAGCTGCGTCTCACACGACAGCGTTCACCCGCCACCCCTCACGAGGACGGATCAAACCTTCATAATCACGTCTGGCAGAGCAACAGCTCCAAGTGGAATCGACTACGAATGTAATATACGTGTGTGTCGCTCTAGCGTGATCTTTGAACGTCACTTCCTCTGACACTCGGCAACAGCGTCTGGAGTGCAACACTACACTCTCACTTAACAGCTGCTGGGGCCCCGAAAATACGTAAATTGGTACCTGGTATTTCCGCTGGACGAAGGTAATAAAAGTGGGTCTCTCTCTCTCTCTCTCTCTCTCTCTCTCTCTCTCTCTCTCTCTCTCTCTCTCTCTCTCTCTCTCTCTGCCCTCCTTCGCCCCTTTACCCCTTTTTACTGTAGTTCCTACGACGTGCACCATCTACACCAACCAGTAATCTCCCATCTTACAACCACCTCCCGAGTCTAATTTCTCACAAATCTTAAAAAGTAATTAGCATTTCTCCCCTCATTACCGCTCATCACTCACATCCAGGCTAAAGTGTGTCAAGCGTCCAATATTCCACCAATACAATACAGAACTTGGACCGGAACCCGAGGCCAAGCAAGGGGTTGGATAGAAAAAAACTTTGATCAAAACTTTAAATATAACTTTGATTTTCCAAGTCGAGATCGCGGTGACCTACATAGGAGGTTGACCTCTTTAATCAGGGCGATTAATACTTGGGGCAATTATATTAGAGAGTGCAATGACCCCGATTTCAAAGCAGGAAAGACTCCATATGTACAATTTCACCAACAATTTCTAAAATATGGGCCACAGTCACAGAAAAAAAAAATCTTAATTGATCAATTCTAAACCGATAATCTAATATTAACTCAAACTACAGACTATGACTTTAATGCAATCCGGGCGTGGCCCCCCTCAAAAAAAAAGAAAAAAAAAAACGCAGACGGGGACGCGAACGCTTTTACACGAACGATGGTGGTGTCGGATCCCCCTCGGTCGCCTGTAGAACACGTCAAGCTTTTACACGAACGATGGTGGTGTCGGATCCCCCTCGGCCGCCTGTGGAACACGTCAAGCCTGGCCGAACGCCGGATCCAACAAGAAAGCTTGGGTCAGGCGCACGTAGTATCCACCCACCTCTCGCGGGTTGTGGAGAGGTGGGGTGGGCGAGCTGTCGGCACGGCAAGTACAACTTAGAAACCTAACCTAACCTAACCTAACCTAACCTTGCGGGGGAGAAACTTGGCGGAATAAACTGATGAAAGAATTAGGTGGGAAATAAATCAGGAGTGAACTTAAGTATAGAAACACTGTCAGGAAAAAACAAATATATATATATATATATATATATATATATATATATATATATATATATATATATATATATATATATATATATATATATATGATGGGGAAAATATACACACGACTGGGACGTGTTTGATGATAATGACTATGCCAATAATTAGGAGGGCTGACCTGGGCCCCGCGAGAAGCCATACAATCAATTGAGAAAATTACGAGGGAGGTGAAGGAAAAAATGGTATACACCCTCACTGCCACCAGCATGTACTCAGAGAGTGGCCCCAAGCAGCAACACCCTATCCTCAAGGATGAAGCTGTCTCAAGTCCCATCCCACTATCTAAGGTCATCCTCCAGTGAGGCGGAGCTATCTGGAGTCTCACCATCCCAGCGTCCCAGGAGGAGGAGGAGGAGGAGGAGGAGGAGGGTGTGTCGGTGTCACCCTCCGGGAAGGAGAGGAGCCATCGAAGCAAATAAGGAGGTCAAGAGACTTCGATGAGATCCGGATGGTCCGGATGGTCGGGTGATGCAACGAGGCCAAGCCAGGGTGTCCCCCACCGGCGCTCCTACCACGTCATGTCGCCCTGGTCACGTCTAACCACGTCATGTCTGCCAGGTCATACCTACCACGTCATGTTCATCAGATCAAGCGCCCCAAGTCACGTCTACACTCAGTGGGGAGGAGGAGGAGGAGGAGGAGGAGGAGGAGGAGGAGGAGGAGGAGGAGAAGGAGGACCCACGTACCCAAGATATGAAATCTTGCCATTATGCTGGACCATCACATAGCGCTCATCGCAGGGGACACCTGAATCAAGACCAGTGTGAGTTATGAGTTTTCACCCCCCCCCCCCTCTCTCTCTCTCTCTCTCTCTCTCTCTCTCTCTCTCTCTCTCTCTCTCTCTCTCTCTCTCTCTCTCTTTCTGACTGACTGGCAGCAACCCCACTCGTACGTACGTGTGGCAGGAAGGAATGACAGGGACCTGAGCCAAGCAGGGAGCAAGACGAGGGATCAACATCTTGACAGGCCTGTGGTGTCGTCTCGTCGCTGCCCCTCCGCCACTAACCCACCTGTGACATCATAGGCAGGAACCTCACTGCACTGTGCATGTGGTTTCCCCCCACCCCACGCCACCCCACCCTTTTTTTTTTTTTTTCCACTGGAAAACAAACTTCTGGGAATGTGAAATCTGACTAGATTTTCTCTCCCCCGGCCCACAAGGCCATAATACCCAGGTGGTCGTACCTCCACGGTCGATGGTTACCTGTCTACCAGGTCTTGGGAGGGAGGGGGGGGGAGGGAGGGGAGTGGGGGGTTGGGGGGAAAGGGTGAGGGAAAAAAGAGGTGTTAGAGAAAGTGTTCACAGGGGGTTTGACACAGACCACCTCAGAATTTCCGGATCTTACTTACCTCGGTGGATCCTGGCTTGCCTTTCCAGCTTACCTGCCGACACAAAAACGACATATTAGGGAAAAGCCGTATAAATTCCCACTCTCCCTCCATCCCTACCTCCCCAACTTCTCTCACTCCTATAATCATCCTCGCCCCCAACCCCCACCTAATCTCCTCTCAAACCCTCCTCTCCCGTACGCCCCATACACCATTCCATGTCAACCCCATACGTCATCATCCCCCGTTCACTCCATACACCCACCCCTTCATCAACCCCATATACACCCACCCCTTCATCAACCCCATATACACCCACCCCTTCATCAACCCCATATACACCCACCCCTTCATCAACCCCATATACACCCACCCCTTCATCAACCCCATACACCATCCCCCGTCAATCCCCATACATCGTCACCATGGCAAGCATTCGTCTGGGGCCTTGAGAAAGTAGCGCAGTGGGGCGATCAATAGAGACGGGGAGTGAGTCGAGGGGAGACAACAGGGGTGTGACAGGAAGCAGTAGTCAGGGGAGACAGAAGGGGTGAGGGGAGAAGGAAGGGGGTGACAGACGACGCGAGGGATGGAAACGAGGGAGGATGAAGGGAGAGATAAATGAGGGGAGGAGGACAGTGAAGGTGAGGGGGAGAAGGCTGGGGTGAAGAGAAAGGAAGGGAGGGAAAAATGAGGGGTAAGAAGGAGGAGGAGGAGTGACGGTGAGGGGAGACAGGAGGGAGGGGTAAGGGGAGTAAGAATCTCCCCTCCGTGGCCTTCAAACCCCGGCAGATGACTGCCCCCCACACACGCACACACGCACGCACACACGTGCTCGGGTGCAGAAAGAACCTTCCTCCGTCAGCAGTTCACAGCCCCGGCGCCAGGGGGAGGGAGGGAGGTTATCGACCAATGACTGGGCGTCTGTCTCTCTCCCTCATCATCAGCGCTGCCGAGTCATCCAATGAGAAAGCAGCTGAGGTCGGCAGAAGACCTCTCCACAGTACACGCCCGTAACAAAGCTTCACGACTCCCTTGACGACGAAGCCGGCGACTGCGCGACACGAGCACGACGGCACGACGGGAAGGCACGGCGGCCAGCGAGCACGACGGCACGACGCGAAGGCAAACGACGGTATAACACGACTACAACGGGTACGACCTCCGAGCACGAGGGTACGACCCCTTGAACACGGTGATGCAAGCCATCAAACCACGACGACACTACGACCCCTGGGTTATGACGACCTAGCCATGCATGATCTTACCTCAAACGGTCGTCTTAAGGCCCAATGGTCATACCCTCGCGCTGAAGGGACTGACGACATGAAAGTACACGACCGTCTGTGTTGCAGTTGTGTGTATATAAATATATATTTGGTGCCATCAATTTTTTTTTTTCTTTTTTTTGACCTATGGCCCCATCTCGGTGGACGTGGCTGACTTCCTGTGCGCTGACAGAGTGTACGTCGTACTTTCTGATGTGTACAAGTGATGGTGCCCTGTACCTGTACTAATAACCTTCACGCCAAGTACCAAGGTACTAACCACATGTACAATCTTGTGTACAGGTGATAACTAAATGTACTATATGTACAGCCGAAGAACACTATGTACTACATGTAATTTACCACTCATCATCAACCTAACTCTGCACATGTTACATCTACCTTGAGCCGTAATGATGTACAGGACTTACCTCTCTCTGCCGTGTACAGGTGATGTAAAGTCGAGCACTGTGTACATGTACTCCCCAGTGATGTGCGGGTGTAATACGAGGTCAAGTTCCAACATGCCGCCCGTGGAGACCTACACCCTCGCCTGACCCTTGACCTAATGACCCAAGGTGACCCCCAGGTGACTCACACTCCCGTCTGACCTTTGACCCCATGACAGTGATTCACTGAGACTCAACTACGACTCACTACACATAACTATGTATACATACTGTTAGTATACATTACACGCAGTATACGCGACGGTTAGGTTTTTTTTTACGGTTTAAGGCTCATGGCACACAGTAAACCCATCTGATGGTTTACATGCAATCACCCATGCTACACACACACACACACACACACACACACACACACACACACACCACACACACACACACGTGAGTATGAATGAACTCTAGTTTAAACATGAAAATCAGTTAAATCATAAACCAAAACATCCAGTAACCCATCGTAAACCAGTTAAATCATTAACCAAATCATCCAGCGACCCATCGTAAACTCGTAAGACGCTGGACCAACGTAAACAGACTGATGAACAGGAGAAGCCAAAGGCGACAGCGATGCACCACCCATCCTTGGCAGACGGCCGGGAAAATACAGATATAACGTCGGAGGTCTCTGACCCCCAGGAGGCCAATGAGCAAAATTTAGCCACGAAGGATTCAAAAGCAGCTTCCATGAATGATCCAAAGGTACGACCGCTTGAGCACGACGGTGCGACCGCTTGAGCACGACGGTGCGACCGCTTGAGCACGACGGTGCGACCGCTTGAGCATGACCCTAAGTGTTCCCCTAATGGTGATATCAGAGGTTACGTCATCATACCCCCTAAAGGTCGTGCCGTCGTCCTCAAGGGTCGTAACTCCGCCTTCAACCGTCGTACCATCGTGCTCATAATAAAACAGCCGTACAGTCGTGCTCGAGGAACGTACCGTCGTACTCGAGGATCGTACCGTCGTGCTCAAGGAACGTACCGTCGTGCTCGAGAAACTTACCATCGTGTTCGAGGAACGTACCGTCGCTCTCGAGGAGCGTACCGTCGTGCTCGAGGAACGTACTGTCCAAGTCATGAGGTCAACACGCACAAAACACACACACACACACACACACACGACTAATGGCGTGCGCATCTGGAAGTAAACACTGCATGGCGGGGCGGACGACAGCTGGGATTCTAAGGGCAAACGGCGCACAACAAAATGATGCCTTACTTTACGCAGTGGTGAAGTGACACACACACACACACACACACACACACACACACGTTGGCCCGCGTCCGTCTTACGTCCGTATCAATAATAGAACATCACGTCTGTCGCAACTCCAGATACGTCAGTACATCGGTGTGTGTGTGTGTGTGTGTGTGTGTGTGTGTGTGTGTGTGTGTGTGTGTGTGTGTGTGTGTGTGTGTCGTGTTCGTTAAAAGAAAAACACAATAAAAACTTTACTACTCTGATGGTCATGAGAGAGAGAGAGAGAGAGAGAGAGAGAGAGAGAGAGAGAGAGAGAGAGAGAGAGAGAGAGAGAGAGAGAGAGAGAGAGAGAGAGAGAGCAACACTAGTGACGTGTAGGCTGGTGTCAATGACACACTCCCCCCCCTCCCCCCTCAGATGAAACCAGGTCACTACCACTAGTCCAATGGGTCACGACCGAGCCGCCGAGGTTGGCTATGTGGACGTCACGGCCAATCTCCCTCCTCCTCCTCCCTCTCTCAACACCATCCCCCTCATCAATCATGGAATGCGACACTCCGCTTTTCACGGCCGCCGTTTTCAAACGCGTAGACTCAATCGGGAGGTGAGGAGGAGGAGGAGGAGGGAGCAGGGCTGCGTATAGGTCGCCGCTTGAGAAGGGGTCGAGTCGTGTGTGACTGTATGTTGTTGAAAGGCACGATATCATGCGTCATGATCAACAGACGAGTATATACAGATATGAACACACACACACACACACACACACACACACACACACACACACACCTGGCTTATACTGGTGTGTATATGCGATAGTGTGCATGTATATACATATATTTACATACATATGAGTAAAGACAGTAGACATACAACTTTACGAGACGAGGCAACACGAGTGTAAAACAAACTCCCTCTCCGGAGCATACAAAATAGTATTCACACACACACACACACACACACACACACACACACACACACACACACACACACACACGCTACACAGGCACCTTGACCTACTTGAGGCTAATAATGTTCCTGATGAAATTGCCCAATACTCACCTGAAGAAGGGCGCACGCTTCATAGGTCACCCGGAATGCTGTTCCGAGACGCTCTCTCGAGGAAGGGTTTCAAAAAGGCGGGGATGGAAGAGGAGGAAGAGGGCGAGTGGCTGTCTTTGTCTGGGGGGGAGAGAGAGAGAGAGAGAGAGAGAGAGAGAGAGAGAGAGAGAGAGAGAGAGAGAGAGAGAGAGAGAGAGAGAGAGAGAGAGAGAGAGAGAGAGAGAGAGAGAGAGAGAGAGAGAGAAGACGATGAAGGAACTTGGCGCCTGAACTAAAAGGACCAGTGTCTTCTGAACTTTAACAGACCAGTGTCTTCTGAACTACAGAACCAATGTCTTTGACTGTAGTCTGTACGACAGAGGGGATGAAAGGTGATGCCAAAGCGCAATGGACGAGTTCTTGCACAGGGAGGGAGGGTCACTACCTGAGCGATAGATAACACAGACGCTGCCTAAATCTACGCTACTTCCAGTAGCAGGGGAGTGTGGACTCACTTCGGAGCGATGAAGTTCGCTGGCGAGACTGTGCTCCCCGGATGATAAAGGTGACTTTTCACTCGCTGTGGAGCCTCACGCAGGAGGAGTCCGGTAACACCTCTTATCAGTCCCTGATACGTAAACAACAACTCTTACTTGTCCCTAACGCGTAGATAAAGTCAGTATCAACCACAGTGGCGCCTGACACCAGCGCCACCCCGGTAGTCTTGCAATGTATGCAAATCAAGCCAATGGTAGGATCCGCGAGCCTAAACACCCGACGCGCAATCCATTTTCAACTACCTTCTGCTGAATCGATGATTTTGCGCCACAGCCTTTGACGCAGACGACAAGCGGACGACATGTTCGTGTCGTGTATGCTCGCTCCAGTCCAATCCACCTTACATGATGGGGGGGGGGGTACCACTGTGATACCCATCAATGGTAGTATTCTTCAAGATCGTTTCAACTGAGTCGGCAATCACACACACACACACACACACACACACACACACACACACACACACACATACACATATACATATATCTGTGTGTGTGTGTGTGTGTGTGTGTGTGTGTGTGTGTGTGTGTGTGTGTGTGTGTGTGTGTGTGTAGCACCAATACAAGTGTTAAGTCTGCATGACTTACAAGACAATGCCCTACTCTGCAGTGAGGTACTCGAACCCTGGGTCGTTCTGCCTCCTACGACTCGTATAATCTTCGATGTGAGTCGCTTCTGGCGCTTCTGTAATACGATAATGGCGCACACAGATTACACTGTGGTCACGCAGGAATTACATTACGGATCTGTAATCCTCCAATTAGCTCCAAGGATAATATGGCCATGGTCCGTGGGAGGTGTGTGTGTGTGTGTGTGTGTGTGTGTGTGTGTGTGTGTGTGTGTGTGATCACCGCTTGTAATTACTATCTATGTGATACGGAGAGAGAGAGAGAGAGAGAGAGAGAGAGAGAGAGAGAGAGAGAGAGAGAGAGAGAGAGAGAGAGAGAGAGAGAGAGAGAGAGAGAGAGAGATTATTTCTTTTTCTTTACACTCGTGTTGCCCCGTCTCTATACCCCTGTATATATGTTACATGCGAAATGACCTCCATGACACTGAGCGAACATCGCACAGTGCAACACAGCTGTGGAAAAATGGGTCACGTTTCCCCACTTCGAGCGACGAGATGAAACAGCTGGTACTTTTAAACACACGTCGAGTTTCTGAGAGGAGGCACAGGTACACGCTTCCAGGGTCCGAGCACGACGGTGCCGCGTCTTGGGTCCAGCACGACGGGTACGGATCCTTGAGCACCGGTACGACCAGTGGGGCACGACGGTACGGCCCGTGAGCACGACGGTACGGCCCGACCCGTCGGACCGGCACGGCGGAGGTGCGATCCACAGGCACGACTGTGGAACGCCTTCAGCACGACGGTGCAGAACCATTGCGAACGAAGATGCGAACCTTGCGCACGGCAGCGCGACGACCCACGAGCGAAATCGCGATCCATGGACCCATTGGAGTGGCCCATGGCCAACGACACACACACACACACACACACACACACACACACACACACACACTCAGCCTCGCCCCCGACTACCAATTACGTCAGCTGAGAGTAGGACGCAGCAGCGCGCGGCCCATAATACAAATCATAGTCCTATAAATTCTGACAAATATTGCCTGTTTCAGTTAACCAGAAATATATATATATATATATACATGCCCGACTTCCCTTCATGCTCCGGCTTAAGATCCATCACTATTTGCCTAAGTAAAAAGGCTGTTTACGGCAGCGTAAGTTCAGTTCTTGTCCAGACCAACTTACACGTAACGAAGGTAAAGACGAAATACACACATCACATAAGGGAAAAACACCATAATGCTACACCCGAGAAGAATTATGCCAATCTCACAAGACGAAATGCTCCAGGAATTCAATCAGGTTTTTCAATTAATGCCCAGAGCCATCCTTCGTCTTCCAGATTTCAAGACAAAACTGATACAACCCGCACTCTCTTCCCACTAACGAAATATATAACGAATCGTTTTGGGGGCAGAACGAAGCGTTAAGGTTTCGGTAATTGATTGCGCCTTTAAATACATTTCGTACCTCACAAAACTGCTGCTAAAGACGACAGTGCAATTTCCCCGCTGAACGAATCAGAAATGAATGTAGGTAAAAAAAAGAAGTAAAAACTAAATAATAAATGCATGAATGAGAAAAGGTTGGAACACCTGTGGAAGCCGATCTCAAATACTATATTCTCGAGCCATCTGATTAAATTTCATCTCACACACATAATAAATTCTGGGCTAGTTATTGCATCTGCGATACACGATAATGATAAGGTATTTACTATTTCGATACACCATACGATATCGTTTCAATACACTATACAATACCTTTTGTGTAGAATACACTGTACAATACCTTCTGTGTTTCAATACACAATACAATACCTTTTGTGTAGAATACACTATACAATACCTTCTGTTTCAATACACTATACCATACCTTTTGTGTGTAATACACTATACAATACCTTCTGTGTTTCAATACACTATACCATACCTTCTGTGTTTCAATACACTATACAATACCTTTTGTGTTTTAATACACCATACAATACCTTTTGTGTTTTAATACACCATACAATACCTTTCGTGTTTTAATACAACATACAATACCTTTTTGTGTTCTAATACAACATACAATACCTCTTGCATGTTAATACACAACCCTTGGGTAGGATGGCCTGGCCTTTGACCTGATCTAGCCTTTGACCCGCCCCTTATGCTAAAGGCCAGACCATCATGACACCCCAAAAAGGGATCGCACGTGATGCTATAACAGGGAGGCACCGTCGTGCTTCAAGGTCGTGCTCGAGGACCGTGCCGACGTGCTCAACGGCTTCAGCACAAGCATACCTCCACGTCTGGCCGTCATGACTCCAGGGAAGGTTCGCCATCCGCCCCAGCTGGAGGCATGCATGGCCAGAAATAACATGCGAACAAAATGAAGAACAGTCACCGTTCATACGACCACACTGTCATGGTTCTGGGCTATCGACCATCAGGTCTCCCCTGTTATCTGTCCTTCCCACTTAAATATATACTCCCCCGTGTGTACCATAGGTCGTGAGGAGGGTTTGGCAGGTTCCCTTACTGCCCCCTGGAATGGGGAGGGGAGGGAGGGAGGGGGGGAGAGGGTAAACTTGGGAAAAAAATGAGGAGGAAACAAGACTGCGTTCCTCCCTCTCCCGCACTCACTCACAGAGAGAGAGAGAGAGAGAGAGAGAGAGAGAGAGAGAGAGAGAGAGAGAGAGAGAGAGAGAGAGAGAGAGAGAGAGAGGAGTATACATGAGTACCTGTGTATACAGCTGTACCCTCACAAGCCACGCCGACCTCCACGTAATCCTCCTCATCTCAATGCGCGTCACCTCCTCATCATCTATACCCTCTTCCACCTCCGCAGTCCACGGCGGGCAAGGTCCCTTTCCTCCCTCCCTCTCCTTCCCATCCCAGCCTCCGTCCCGTCCCGTCCCCCCTGCAGGAGAGAGGTGAAGGCTACGGGGGGTACACACACACACACACACACACACACACACACACACACACACACACACACACACACACACACACACACGCTGCCTCCAGGAGCGGTGACCGAAACAGGGGCGGTCGATAGTCTGAGCCGGGGAAAACCAGGTCAGCGCCCCCTTACCCCCAGCCCCGCGCCGCTGCTGGGAGGAGGAGGAGGAGAGTTCGAGGATGTGCGTGGAGAGGAGGAGGAGGAAGGAAGACCTACCGCTGCTGGTGGGTCAGGTCAGGTCAACGCGGCGGTAGATAACGGAAGATCTGATCCGAATGTCTGTGACTAGGTCATCTATCGGACCACAGTAATAACGGGAAGACCTGATGGTCTATGATGAGATGACCTGCTGGAGGGTATCAGTGGTATCCTCAACCTTCTACTTCACTCTATCTCCTTCAGCAGACGCCTTCGTCGTGGCCTGGCAGGTCTTCCGTCATCTGGCTTTCTCATATAATCTCACAGAGACAGTGCGGTAGAAGCCTCAGCATCTCAAGCCAGTGAGGCTCAGCAGGGACTTGGGGAAGAAGGGTTAAAAGTTGACCTCGGAAGGACTATCAGAGGTCAAAAGCCTCCGGGTCATGCCAAAGGGACTTGGAGTAGACCTGAGGGGGGGGGGGGGACACAAGATGACCAGATCAGGGCTATCAACGGCCAGGTCACGGGTCTGACCAGACAGACTCGGTGAAGACTAAGGAAAGGTCAAGTACACCAGGGGTCAGGTCGGCCTTGGGTTACAGAGGTCACCATCCCGAGGGAAGTAGGTCAACTAATACGGTTTACTGACACACAGGAGAGCAATGCCTGGGCCATCAATACTTGAGAGAACATGGCTACTGTGTAACACTGAATTGCCAATTGCGGGCCGAGAACCGTAGTGCCTGTGACGTCAAGGTCATGCGGTCAGGTATCAGGTCAACGCTCGTCAGCTCAGCAATGCTCAGCCCGTCCGGTCAACAACAGCAACTCGATCAAGTGTAAACGAGGGTTACTCAGGGACAGAGTGGCCAACCAGGCCCTCAATGGCCTGGTTAAAGGCGAATATACGATAATGGTGAGCTTGGAGGTGAACTAGTCAGGTCAAGGGTACGAGTAGACGCTGATAATAAGTGACCAGGTCACAGTTACAGTATAGACTGTAGTTAGGTTCAGAGGTAAGGCTTGGGCTAGAGTGGTCAGATGAGGAGGAAGGTGAATGACAGGAGGCACCTAGGCATCCCCTTAGGGAAGAACGCTCCTGAGCCAGGATAAACATGAAGCACAATGGCCTCCCGTTCCCTCGCGGCGCGTTGGCTCAAGATTTTCCGTCCCCATTACTCCACCACACACACTGCCGCTACACCACCACCTCCTCTTCTCTACAGCTCGCACCGCTTCTCAGAAACACAAAACTACAACTGTGCTCTACACTTCGCGTACAACTATACCCAGTACCGCTGCTCTACAACATCTACATCAAAACCGCTTGAAGCACCGCACATCTGCTTGCGGTCCTCCATTTCCATATGTGTTCTCTGTTCCATTTTCCTGCCTCTACCACAAATACGATTATGACCTCGCTCAGACCCACTCCCTGGATCCTTTTGTGTATAGTACATCCTCTTTTATGTCACCTCCAACACGGGAGGGTACGGGTGCACAAATGTGTCCGCCGCTCCTGCAGTAACATGCATCTCAGGCACTGCCACTACCCTGCACCAGACAACCTCGTCGAGAGACATCAGGTCTTCTGTTATATGTCCCTCCTACGTACTCTCTCATATATATATATATATATATATATATATATATATATATATATATATATATATATATATATATATATATATATATATATATATATATATATACGTACAAGCCTGCAGACACACACAACACAAACAGACATGTGAACACACGAGAGAGAGAGTATATGTATGTGTGTGTGTGTGTGTGTGTGTGTGTGTGTGTGTGTGTGTGTGTGTGTGTGTGTGTGTGTGTGTGTGTGTGTGTGTGTGCGATCCTGCATCACTACTGAGCACCAATGCTTTATATCCTGTTGGCCTGACCATCAGCCCCCAGGGCATGGGAGAGCCTCCGCCTCCAGCCCTGGCCTCTACCTCGGGTTGCCCAAGACCTTATTCATACGTTCATTGTTTCGTTCCTCGTTCCTACGCCCCACCGACGTGGTCGTTCTTGGGTGCACGTGCGACCCTCCTTCTCTGAGAGCTGGTGCTGGTGGAGCGGAAACGAGGCAAACGCAATTCTGGACGTCGCTGCACGCGAGAATTTGTGGACATGGCCTCGCAAACTTCACCTCTCGAACACCACAACGCCGGGTGCGACGCCGGAGCACGAAGGGTACGACCCCCCTCTGATGGACCTGATCTTTGACCCGACCCCCACCAAAGCGTCGTACCGACGTATGGTAGGGGATGAAGCGAAGGCGGCGCTAGGGGTATCGACGCCTGAACATTCATTCAGCAGGGAGGCCGACTGGCGCGCACGGGTTGAGAATGACCTGTACTGATGATGGTGATGATGGGGGTCGACGTGCTGTCTGTGGACTGAATCACGGCGTGCGGGGCGGTCGTGATGAATGGCCAGGGGGAGGTTGGTCTGTGTGGCTTGGGCGAGGAGGGCAGGCTCTAGTTTCAGTTCATGAGACAAGACAGACCAATAATTAGATGCTTGTGAATGAGGTAACGTCGTTCGCCCGTCACTGTGCGCACTCCTCGGTGGAGTGGTTAGCGTTTATGACCATGATTCACGCATCGCCCAGGTTCGAATCCTGAGAGGCGACAGTCGGACCCACAACCAACCCTGCTGTTCATCCTCTTCTCGGGACTGGTCGATTTAATGGCTACCTGACTCAACAGTAAAGACACAGTACAAGTAAAAGGCTAAGAGGTGAGGCAACATGAACGTAACACTCAGTCACACACGAACTGTAACACAAACAGTAGTCGCGCGCACACACAAACACACACACACACACACACACACACACACACACACACACACACACACACACACACACCTAACCTACCTAAGTGCATAAGAAAAGATACCCTGCCTCCTTATGAACCAACGGTAAAAGTACTGTGAGATGAACACACACTGACCTCCCTCCCTCTGACCCCTGGAGAGGCATGGTAACAGTACCAAGCAAATAAGGAAGGTCATCAAGGTCGTCATCGTCAACCGTGACCCACAAACTTGTTATCAGGTACATAAAGTGTAGGCCTAAATGTCGTCACCCTCACCTGCCTCCCTTGCCTATCTCCTGACTACACACACACACACACACACACACACACACACACACACACACACACACACACACACACATTAATCCACGCGCTACAGGTTCCCTCTAGGATAGTTATAAACGATAAATCATCATTTATCTGCTGGCTGACGACGGCAATAAAATGAGCAGATGACCGGCCCTTCTCCCAACGGCGTTCCTGAGTCTCACGGTTCAGTGTTTACATACAGTTAGGCAGACATTCCTCTGTTCTCCTCGTGTCCAGCACCGCGACCCTGATCAACTCTCGTTAATGATACGACCTTTGAGCGCAACGATACGACCTTTGAGCGCAACGGCACGACCTTTGAGAGCAACGAGACGACCTTGGAGTGCAACGATACGACCTTTAAGCGCGACGATGAGACTTTAGAGCACGATACGACCTGGCGAGGGAGAGGGTCTGGTCTCTGACCTGACCCTTAACGGTGAGGGTCAAACGCCGGGCCAAGGTTCGTACCGTCGTGTTCCAACAACAGGCCAACAACAACAACATGACCCTCTTCAGGACAAGGTTAAATCAGGTTAACGGCACAAGATAACGGTAAACGGCTAACAGGATCACAATATGGGAGCCCCGAGCATATATATATATATCCTGTTAGCCGAGACGAGCAACCTGTTCTGAATCCGCTCATGCTGGTAATACAGCCTCGCTGCTGTATCACTTAAATCTACTACAGTAATGCACGAAGAAGGACACCCCTGAATTATACTGCGGATTCCCTTTTCAAGAAATACATTAATCCTTCCACTATCCTCTTACGAAGCTTATATTCTAATCAACACAAAAAATGGGAGTCCATATGATCAACGCCCACTACATTTTTTTTTTTCAGTCCAAAGATCATGACTGGCTTTTGCTAAGAGCAAGACACCACCTCCACCTTCGTTTTCTGCGTCAATGTCCATTGTCCCGTTTCGCGTATTCAAGGCACCGCGAACCATAATAAAAAAATTTCTTCAAACACTCCAATTACAGCAAGTTAGCTCGAATTATTATCTTAATTCTCAATCTATTTCACTCAATGAATCTCTTTCTCACCCGAAATGGCTATGACTGCGTCATGTCGGTGTGTATACACGTCTTCGAAGATGCATGAACCGTATGGAACTTTTGACTGAAGATGATCGCAAAAAAAAGATCGTGGAAACGATAAAAAATAAAATATCTGGGCGAAAATGAATCGCAAGATGGCGTAATGGAGTCAGAAAATAAGAGGATGAATAATGATGAACAGGACACATAAAACTACCGACGCAGCACTATGGACTTCTAAAACGTTGAAGACGAGTCTGGTTTTGATCTCCGGCAGGAGAGGGGGGAGGTAAAGGGCCGACGTACACCATGCACGGAGAGACCTGCCTCTACGTGCGTTGGTCTGGTCGACCTCGGGCAGGACCGACAGCTCACACGGCGGCGATACGGGTGTTTAAGAGTCGACGGAGATACTGGGGTTGGGGTTGGTCCATCTCCGGGAGAACAAAGATGAGATAAGTGTCAGACGGCTTTTAGAACAGACGGGGCGCAGGGACGCGCCCCGCAGCACACCTCAACACTGGCGTACACTATGCACGGACTGCTTCTCCACACACACATACACGTACAGATCTGCGCTTGCCTGGTGACAGCAACACACATCAGCACATCCCTAGCAAGTCTGCAAACCAGATGCTGGAATTGACAACGTCAGGCTGGTCAAACCCACCACGTAATAATATTGTCACGTCAGCTGTAGCCCCGTATACATCTCTCTCACAACACACAGGCCGCTGCACCATCCATCATAACCCCTTTTGTCCACGACGCTAAGGTTATTAAGGGCAGGACGGCACGACCCTTGGGCACGATGGTGCAAACCTAGAGTGCCGCGGTACGAGCCTTGGCCATGACGGTGCAGCCCTTTGATAAGACGACTGGAGCCTTGAGGGGGACGATGGTGCAACCCTTAATTGAGGCCAAGGGTTTCTACCCTGCGTCTTGCCGTCCTGCTCCAGGGGGGGCCAACCCGCTCCCAGTTATCAGTAAACACTATGACGTAACACAGTAAGCAGCGGCTCGGGTGACCTCGTCGGTGTTTTACACTCCTGAAAAATAGATGACGGTGCGTGTAAGGACGGGAACCAGGTGTTGTGTGTGTGTGGGTGTGGGGGGGGGGGGGGGTGTTTTGTGGGGGGGAGACCAACGACGGGCAACTACACTCTCCCCCTCAAGAACCACTCAAGGACACTCGGTGGTGTACGGTGTCTCAGTGTTTAGGGCGACATATCGGCAGGTGAGGACATGTATAAACCCAAGTGCTCGAGTAAGGTTAGAAAGGTGAGTACATAAGACTCGTGTGCTTAAAGTAAGCAAGTACATTTGACCCGAGTGCCTAATGTCCCACAGGCAAGCACAAGTGCTTATAGCGAGTAAGTACATATGTCTCCCAAAAGTACTTAATGTGCGACAGGTATGTACATAAGACCCACGTGCTTACAACAAAGGTTCGACAGGTAAGCACACGAGACTCTGTCGACTGGAGAATGACCTCGGCAGTTAAGTACACCCTTTTTCCTGAAGGACACTTAGTAAACACGCAGGTGGTGGCGACTGGGTCTTGGCCGCCACACAAACAATGTCACCGGTGGCCTTGGTTCGAGCCTCCACACACACGACGACCCTCACGAACTACTGGCAGTCTGTGAACAAGTGAACGAACCTAGTTTGAACAGACTGGCTTAACACATCATCCACGTCTGATCCAACCTGGGTATTACGGTGTAAGCCTTGGTTTTCTACTAGAGAACAGCATAGTTTTCTCAGGTTTTTATCCATTTAGAAAACCAAGACTCTAGTTGCGTATGGTTTCAGAACCATTTCATAATCTGAAAACACTAGACGCTGGCATGACATTACCGAAATGTTCGATGATGTGCTAAAAAAAAAAATCAACAATGCGTTTCACTTCTTGAGCATAACGGGTAAGACCTTTGGCATCATGGCGTAACCTTTGACCTGACCCTCAAGGGCCAGGTGGAAGGCCTGGCCATCATACCTAAGGGTCGTAACGTCGTGCTCAAGGATTGTACCTTCGTACCCAAGGGTCGCACCGTCGTGTGTGTGTGTGTGTGTGTGTGTGTGTGTGTGTGTGTGTGTGTGTGTGTGTGTGTGTGTGTGTGATTACTTGTTTGCAAGTAATGGGGAGAGTTGTACACTCGTGTTGAACCTTGTCTATGTGTACCATGTCTTCTCTCTTATATAAGCACACACACACACACACACACACACACACACACACACACACACACACACACACACCAGGAACCCATCTGTCGACCAGCCTCTGTGGGGAGAACGAGGATCCACACCTGCGTTGCGTGTGGGCCGACTCCCACGCCCGGGATTCGAACCCCCCATGACGGGCCCGACCCCTGGCTGGAGGGACGGGCTCAGCACGTCACACAGGCGGCTACTACTGTACACCTCAGCAGCAGATGATCGATAACTGATACAAGAAATGAGGACAGTCCACCACACCGACACACTGTCCTTCACATTTCGCCAAACATTATACAACGCGTACTGTTTCATGACCGAGATAAAGGATTGATTTTCTTCCTCAATTCTTTTTTTTTTAAGTCGAATCCTTCACCTTTCATCATCATCATCACGTGCTATGATGTCACGTACTATTGCACACATTTTACATCTAGTCACACGATGATTTTTTAAATCCTCCTGACGAAGTACAAGACCAGGTCATTCCTCTCTTATTCTTTTTTTTTTTTTTGTTTTCAACCAACGTGAAATATAAAATTGTGTGCGTGCATATGAAAAAAAAAGAGAGAGGAAAAAAGGAGACCTCTGAATATTCTATAAATTAACACACAAGGTTCGCCTCAGTGTGACGACAAGCAAACAAACACATGACCTTCGGGTGTAGTTGTGTACACACACACGCGTGTGTGTGTGTGTGTGTGTGTGTGTGTGTGTGTGTGTGTGTAAGGAGGAAAGGGGGTGAGAAAAGGGGGTTGGGTAGGAGGGGAGTATGGGTGTGGGAGGAGGGAAAGGAGAAGCTCAAGCTCGAAGCTCTCCGGTCACGCCCTTGAAGCATGCAGTATTCACCCGGAGTACCGCCGATACGGTGATCGACCGGAGGGGCCCTTGCGGGACGAAGGGCGTCTGAGGACCCGAGCGGGGAAAAAGTGGGACAAAACAAAGTGACAATAAGAAAGCGGGGCAGGGTTGTTACCGGGGGATAACGATCCTTAAAGTCCCCCAGGGGAATGAACCCAAGGCTCATGAAGTCAGCCGGCAAAGGGCTTCGTTCTCAAGGGCCACGATCGACGGATGGAAGGAAGGAAGGAACGGTTGAGTGGCATCTCGCGAAACAAACAAACAAAAATGGTCGCTGTTTTTAGTCATAAGGTCTTTATGCTCGCAAACTCACAAGAGACACTTGCCTCCAAGTGACCTTCATGTTGGTGAGAGCACTTGCTTGTTACTTCCCCCAACAACTGCCTTATTGGGTTGTTTATCCTGCACATAATATCCATCAGTCCACACACACACACACACACACACACACACACACACACAGTCGCTGGTACGCTTGGGGACGTGGGAACACACGCACGCACGAACAGACAAACGCTCGATCATCTTTCCATGAGCTACTTGAGGAAATAAAGTTACTTAAACATGCTGTTACGCGGGCACTTATAATCACCTTACTTTCGACGTAAGTTACTCGAGTTACACGCACTTACTTAAATGGTCATTCGAGTACAAAGTCTCTTTACCGTAGAGCCATTTGAGTACACACACACACACACACACACACACACACACACACACACACACACACACACACACACGTCACTATAGTCAATACAGTTGAGTACAGAGTGACATGGGTACATAGAGTCACTTCAGTACACAGAGCCGCTTGCGTACATAAACAGACGGGTACACAAAAATCCTTGGTACATTACTGCTACTAACTCATAGTCAATAAATACACAATAACTAGTACACAGAAAGTGAGTCTACACAAGCAGCTCACAAACTCGACAGATTCCCAGAGACAAAGATAGACATTAACGTATACAGAAGCACAAGTATACAATGATCAGAACATACAGATCACTCGTCTGATATGAAAAGTACACATTCAGTCAGTTATACACAGTCACTACAACAGCAAAACTATCTAGTTCATATCATAATTACACACACACACACACACACACTCCTTGCGTCAGCTTTCTCATACGCTCAAGATAATTCATCAGGTCACTGCGTGTCGTATCCACACACACAAGCACATCGTCATCGTGGAAGACTATCACGCGCTTCCATCGCAAATGTCACGGGAGGTTCGCTACGTAGCCAGAGGAATGACGAGATGTCCTGACGACTAAATCATGTGACGAGTTCAAAGGTCACGAGAAACATTCAAGTATGCTACGTCTACGTAGACACACACACACACACACACTTTTCTCACAGTGGTAATGTGACCTGATGTTGGGTAGGTGTCGGGAGAGCCTTCAACACGACCATATGACCCCTGGATGTGACCACGTGACCCATATATATATATATATATATAATATATATATATATATATATATATATATATATATATATATATATATATATATATATATATATTTCTCTCTTGTGTCTCCTCTGATGATGTGATTATTACACGAAAGTGCACTTGGGAACTTTTCGTTTCATTTTCCCCGTGGACTCATAGGAATAAATATAAATATATATATATATATATATATATATATATATATATATATATATATATATATATATATATATATATATATATATTAAGATATATATATATATATATATATATATATATATATATATATATATATATATATATATATATATATATATATATATATATATATTCAATGCAGGATGAGGCTACAAGTATTTACATGAACACTCATGCATACGTTATGAATCTCAGCGTTGACGTAACCAGACACCAGTTGTAGGTGTCGGCCACGTGACAACACTGTACCGTACTATCGCAGACACGATCTCGCTCTGGACCCTCTGGGCCGGCCGGCGAGACTACACCGCCTTGCCCCTCCCATTCAATAACTCAACCTGACCCACAGCTGGCGAAGTGGGTCGCCTCAAACCCGCCCGCCGCCGTGTCCCCTCCCCCCAACGTTCTCTCTCGCCCGCGGACCGACGACCACACATTTGGCCAGGAGAGAGAGAGAGAGAGAGAGAGAGAGAGAGAGAGAGAGAGAGAGAGAGAGAGAGAGAGAGAGAGAGAGAGAGAGAGAGAGAGAGAGAGAGAGACTGCCACCCCAAAAACAATTGCCATTACTCAGGCCCTTAATTAAGCGCCACCTCCTCCCCCCCTCCCGCCCCCGTCTGTCATTCAAGCTTCACCGCTGTCATCAATCGAATACTATCAACCTCTTTCCCTCCAACAGCCTGCTTAAATGCCTCGCCTAACACACACACACACACACACACACACACACACACACACACACACCTTGGTCAACCTCCGACCCCCTAACACCCCATAAACTCAAGCCCACTCACCGTTCCAGCGACCTGCCCTTCGGAACACCACCGTAGGTTCCCTCCCGACGCTCAGCCCCGAACCTGGTGACAGACGGATGATAAATATAGGGCAAGGGACGAGGCGCTGCCTCACAGCTCCAGCCGACATTCCCTCACGTCCCCGGGCACGAGCGGCGGAGACATGTGACCGCGCCGGGGACAATGTGGAGCTTACGACGTTACGGAGACTGGCGAGGACCCTGGTCTCCATCAGACCGGACACACCTTGCGTGTGCTGGAGACCATCGACCTTAACAGTACCCTCAACTGACGAGTGGAATGGTTTCTTTTTCCACCCTAATGCCATTCCAAGATCCTCATTCCCAATTAGAGGACGTGGCAGTCTCCCCTCAGTCCCCCCCTAAGGGCGCGAAGGTAACCCCCACCTCTCTCATCAACGGTGAAATGTAGATGGGTTTGTAGTTTGGTATACCTAAGTTTATCGAGGGTGAAGTGAAGATGAGCCGGGCCGGGGTGAAGATGACGATGGTGAGGCGGGATAGCATTCTCTCACGAACGTGTTGGGAGTTTCCAGCCACCTCCAGATGTTCCAGAAGCCGTCTGGTGGTGGGGGAGGACACACGCCGAAACGAGAGCGCCCGGCCAGCGTCCTTGACCCGGGATACAGGAGCATCTTGAAGGCGCAGGACCCACTTGGAGGCACAGGACTCGGGCGCTACCGACTACTGCCTCTCTCTCTCTCTCTCTCTCTCTCTCTCTCTCTCTCTCTCTCTCTCTCTCTCTCTCTCTCTCTCTCTCTCTCCGGGGAGTCATTACTCGTAATGACGCCGCTATTACCCTAATCCACAACGATCATCCCGCCCCCCACAACCCATCCCTTTTCCATAGTGCTCATCTCTTCCGTCAAGTCCCTAATGCCCTAAGCCACACCCAGTCCGTCCCACCAGCATTTCTCCGTCCTTTTACCAAAGTCCGATCTCTTCCGTCATGTCTACGAAGGGGGACATGGAAGAAACTCCAAAACAGTAAAGACAAGAACCGAAAACGGGCAATAAACAAGGAGAAACGGAGAACAGAGATAAAAAAATAAATCAAATGGTCCAGAAATAAAGAACGGTGCTAACAATACACCAAGAGGGAAGTAAGCAACAATGACAACAATAAACAAGTAGGAACAAGGACAAGATGAAACAAGAAACATAACGACTAGGGTGGAACAGGAGAAAGATCCAATCACAGGACGAAACAAGTATAATACGAGGACGAAACAAAGACACAGAAAAACAAAGATATGACAATGTATGTAAAAACGTAAAAGGAAGGAAAGCGAGAGAACATATGAATCAGAACGTTTTGGTGTTCAAGGAGAACAAAGGAGAACAGCATACATCAAAGAACTGAACGCGAGACAATTAGAAAAGAGTCTTGCCTTATCTCAAAAGGGAGGAACCAAGGCAACTGAAACAGAAGATATCATGATAACACAAACCGTGAAGTTTGAGAATGAGACACGATAAAAGCACGACTCGTACCCCTCTCCACGAACGCACCAAGACACCGGGAGCGACTGCAGTTCCCAGACACAGAACTTAGAGATAAGGGCGTCGTGAGGTTAGAGATAAGGGTGTCGTGTGGTTAGAGATAAAGGCTTCGTGAAGTTTCACAGACGTCAACAAATTCATAGATACGGTTCGGCCTTCAGCTTTTAACATGACGAATCATGACAGATTACCAGCCCCTTGAACATGAAGGTACGACCCTCGAATCACGACGCTACGACACTTGAAGCTTGACGGTACGACCCTTTGGTATGAGGATCTGGCCTCTTACCAGACCCTTGAGGGTCAGGTCAATGGTAGGGGTCATCATGATACCTGAGGGTCGTAATCACCGTGGTCTAGAGTCGTAGTGCCGTGTTCAGTGCACGTAACGTCGCGTTCAAGGGTCGTAGTGTCGTGTTCAGTGCACGCAACGTCGTATTCAGGGGTCGTAGGGTCGTGTTCTGTGCACGTACCGTCGTGTTCAAGTGTCGTAGCGTCGTGTTCAGTGCACGTAACGTCGAGTTCAAGGGTCGCACCGTCGTCTTCAGTGCACGCAACGTCGTACTGAAGGGTCGCAGCGTCGTCTTCAGCGCACGTACCGTCGTGTTCAAGGATCGTTCACCCGTCGTGATCAAGAGGTTAGGGAACTACAGTACATACTTTCAAGAGACACTGGGCCTTGCTCGGGCACCTCTTACATGCAGACCGTCCAACACTCACACACGTACGGTCTGTCTGAACCAACTGGTATTTACGCAATGCTTTTGTCTTAATCCGGAACACGTGTTGTGTTTACCATCAGGTTAAGGTCAAAGTGTTGCAAATACCCCAAGGGGACTTTTATAAGAGCGCCACAGGCAAAACAAGAGAAGGAATTTTTGTGTTACGGGAACAACACAGGAAAGAGAAGAACTGTCGTGAAAGACTGTAGACGTGGATTAGCGATTCTAGACTGTCCTCAAAGCTGATTAGCTATCGTAGAAGGGGATATGTCTATCCTCGACGTGGATTAGCTATCTTAGATAGAGGTTTGCTATGTCGAATAATCCAATCCCAAAACCACTGTCAGTTGATCATACATTAGCATGATGTCTACGTAACCAGGGGTGAGTGGTATGGCATCCAGATGAAAAGCACTTCAATCACAGCGCTACACAGACGTGAAGGCAAGGAGAACAAAGAACATGGAGCATACGAACATATCTATAGAGACATCCGTCGCGAGTTATGCATCGAAATGATATCGCAAAAAGGCAGCGGGAGCGACTGAGAGAGGGAGGGAGGCAGAAATTCAGGCGATTACAAAACACAGGACGGACCCCGACGGGTTGAAAAGCAGGTGTGGCGAGTTAAGAAAAAAAAAATCACCCGACGTAAACGCTGACGAAAGACCAAGAGGAGAGGTAAAACATGCTGAGGAGGAGGAGGAGGAGGAGGAGGAGGAGGATATTAAAGGGGGGACACAATACGACGGTGTTCACCACAAAGGCAGGAGGAGGGGGCAGTGCGTCGCCGGTGCGTGGGGCAAAAAGGGGTCGGCGAGGGATATGTAGGGGTTTATGTCACTGTATCACTGAGGAATACAAAGCAATGATAACACAACACTGGGTCTCTCCCCCGCATGCAGGTCTGCTCATGAATGTGTGTGTGTGTGTGTGTGTGTGTGTGTGTGTGTGTGTGTGTGTGTGTGTGTGTGTGTGTGTGTGTGCAGGTGTGTGGCTGATATGACATATCACAGGTGCTGGGAAATAATGTGTGTGCAAGTGTGTGGCTGGTAAGACAACACAGGTGCTGAGAACCACTGTGTGTGCAGGTGTGTGGCTAATATGACATATCACAGGTGCTGGGATATAATGTGTGTACAGGTGTGGCTGGTATGAAAACACAGGTGCTGGGAAACACTGTGTGTGCAGGTGTGTGGCTGGTACGACGACACAGGTGCTGGGAAACACTGTATATGCAGGTGTGTGGCTGGTACGACAACACAGGTGCTAGGAAACACTGTATGTGCAGGTGTGTGGCTGGCATGACAACAGAGAAGGGTTATCTCATTCGTCAAATCGCCGAGCTGGAAAATGCAAATCAAGAGTACAGAACCAAAGCAATGAAAACTAAGAGGTAGAGATGAGGGTACAAACTGTCACTCCTCATATTCAGGTCATATAAGGTAAAACAACACACACACACACACACACACACACACACACACACACACACACACACACACACACACACACACACACCTTCTCTAATGATTCCTAGAACAACCTTTGTGTTTGGTTATTCATTTCTATTTCGGGGAAACATGCGTCTTGATGAAAGCCATTAGACTAATGAGTTTCCTCCTACCCAAAGTATAACAACCCATCCACCCTCCCATCCAAAGTATAACAACCCATCCAACCCCTCTCAACCAAAGTATAACAACCCATTCAACCTCCCACGTAAAGTATAACAATCCATCCACCCTCCTATCCAAAGTATTACAACCCATCCAACACCTCCCAACCAAAGTATAACAGCCCATCCACCCTCCCACCCAAAGTATAACAACCCATCCACCCTCCTATCCAAAAAAAATGACAAGAATAACAACAATAACATCACAACTACACTATCAGTCCCGACTGATAACTGGAAACGCCGCCAAGAGAATTAATGATCAAACGCCCTAATAAAATACGTACAAGCATGATGTAAGAATGATAAAATGCGACAGACGGATGGTCAGTATTAACTGATCAACCACAAACATTTTCTTTTTTTTGTAGGTCGAGAGAAAGAAGAAAAAAAAATAACCTAAAAATCCAATTAACATATCGTGACCAACTGACACTTAAGTTCATCACACGAGGAGAGACGGTGAAGCACTATCTGCTATGAACGTCCTTACGGTCCAATAACCTGAGATAGGCCGAGGTCTGGATGACCCGTGGGCGTCACCTACCTACTTCACGTAGTAACGCTGCACAGCCACGTGACTTACCTGGGGAAGATAATGCAAAGCCACCACACACCCCCCAGACAAGGCGAAGACACCCTACCTGGAAAATGAAAAAAAAAAATGTCTTTAGAAAGTTAAATTACTACCATGAGTAACCTGTTACCACCATGAATCATGTTACCACTATGAGTAATGTTACCATCATGAGTAACCTGT
The DNA here is from genome assembly GCF_036320965.1 of Panulirus ornatus. NCBI lineage: Eukaryota > Metazoa > Arthropoda > Malacostraca > Decapoda > Palinuridae > Panulirus > Panulirus ornatus. The sequence goes on from NC_092248.1 coordinate 9,668,613, forward strand.
TACCATCATGAATAATGTTACCACTATCAGTAATGTGACCACCATGAGTAATGTTACCACAGAGTAACCTGTTACCTCCATGAGTAACCTGACAACGGAAAGAAATTCAAGGCACTTAAAAGATATCAAAGAGAAAGTTTGATATAATGAGGCATCATTTATATGCCAAACTCCTTCCACATATTCACAAGCAGGTACTCACTAACTCTCTCTTAGGCAAACCCTCACACGTCAGTCATACGAACAAACATCAAAAGAAATAAAGTCAGTAAACTACAAAACAAGTTTATGAATAATAAAAAGATAATCAGAAAATATGATGTTCATTATTTTCATCACAGCTGTGTCAGACTTACCGACATCTTATATCCGAATAAAAGTTTAAGGTCTGTTTGTGCCACAAAGAACAAAAGACGCCACAATTCTGTACCGTTGTAAATGTACAAAAACAACGGTTGTATATCTACTACGAATCAAGCTTGGAGGTTGTAAACGCCATGATCACACAACTTCCACTTCGACTTATTAACAACCAGGTCTTGTGTGGGGGACAGAGACACTCTCTCTCTCTCTCTCTCTCTCTCTCTCTCTCTCTCTCTCTCTCTCTCTCTCTCTCTCTCTCTCTCTCTCTCTCTCTCTCTCTCTCCAGGGAGATATCTTTAGCAGCTGTTTTACAGGGAACTAAGACAAAATAAAATACATACCACTTAGGAGTCTAAAGCAAGAATATCATTTACTTAAAAAAAGGGATTTTTTCCCCCTCAAAGCCACAAAAGTCATCTTTTCATCTCACGTTTTTTCTTTTAAATCCTGAATAAAAAAAATCCTGTGAAAACAAACATGGGCATTATGAGGCGAGCAGGTCCCGCAACCCATCTCATGGAGGGCCTTTGCCTGTCTGTACGTGGAGGCTGTGGGTCTTGTCCTGTAAAGAGACACGTAATTCGTAGAGAGATGCACACACAGGTCTGACTGAGAGACCACACAGGTCTGACTGCTGCGAGGCTACACAGCCGGGTTGAGAGGCTGTAGCAAAATGTTGAAGTTGTTAGAGCCATACGAGAGGATCTAGAAGTAAACACACATGTACAGAATACGTGTAAAGGGAGAGAGAAAAAAAGGAAATGAACCAGAACACAAAAAACACACACACACACACATATAAGCAAACAAAAATAAACACCACACACACACACACACACACACACACACACACACACACACACACACACACACATATAAACAAACAAAAATAAACACCACACACACACACACACACACACACACACACACACACACACACACACACACACACACAAATTTAATACAATATGCCACATGAAAACATAATATCTTTGGAACACACATGGTTTACATACCACCTCTTGACCTGAATAAGAATGCACAAACAGGAATATGACGGTTCAAACAGGATCGTAGTGGTACACACAAAGAAATGACGGTACGAACAGGAGTATGACGGTACGAACATAGATATGACGGTACATAAAACCATGAAGGATTACTGTAAAAAAAAAAAAAATCATACACCTAATATGAACAGAGTTCTTTTACACAAAAGTTTTAGCACTGGGAAAGCTGTAAATGACATCCCTGGCAGAGACGCGCGAGAAAAAGACCTTCCCTCCCCCTTGACACATGTGTAACACTGGAAATTATCCCAGTGGCATAATTATGAAAGATATGAATGGCACAGATACGTTGAATACGTTTCTTGGTGGGTAAAAGTTGAACACAATACTTTTTTTTCTTATCACCAGTGGAACGTATAATCTTTTCATTTGACAAGGCACCAGAGCTCACGATATTTATTCATCATCTCCAAAACATCATCATGGAAACAGGTACCGTGAATACTGTATAACCATAGAGTGAATGAGTCATTCATTCCTGGATGGTTCTGGGCGCAAACAGATGACCTATGACTGCTCTAGCAGGTCGTGGATCACCTCCTATCCCATTTACATCGATGGATGTCTTAAAAGTGTTGATAGCGGATGATGGTTTCTGATGAAAATCATGTAGGTGGTACGTAAGTAACGTGGGTGGAGATGTACATTCGTAAAAATATACGCTGATGTTGATGAGAACCAGACATGGCTGTGACAGATTGACCCAGTGACTTCGAGTGTACGACCCCTTGAGCACGTAACGACACGACCCTTCAGCACGGTGCGGTACGACCCTTGAGCACGTAGCGGTACGACCCTCGAGCACGTAACGGTACGACCCTTGAGCACGTAACGGTACGACCCTTGAGCACGGTGCGGTACGACCCTTGAGCACGTAGCGGTACGATTCTTGAGCACGTAACGGTACGACCCTTGAGCACGTAGCGGTACGACCCTCGAGCACGTAACGGTACGATTCTTGAGAACGACGGTCCTACCCTTCGGGCATAATGGCCTCGTCTTTGACCTGACCCTGGACGATCAGGATCACCCCCCCTCCCCCCCCCCCAAAAAAAAAAAAACCCCGCATGGGCGGAAAACCCAGAACCTCACCTTCCTCTCACCATTCAACAACGACCACCACCATCTTAACCCCCCCCCCCCCCTCAAGCGACCCCTTCACCGTAAAGAGGTCGCGGCATCGAAACCCTCCTTCCCATGGCGTTGAGGACCAAGACAAAAACGACGCCGCCTCCAGCGTATATTCCCTCCACCAATCACAAACGAAATGGAACCTTCCTAACTAACGACCAGTACTGCGCTCATCATTCCAACAATCGTCCGATACAAGGGAGGAGAAGAAGAGTCAGATAAAGAATGAATATAAAAACACACACACACACACAACACACCTCTGCCCTTGCGCAAGAACACACGATTAGCAGCGTCACCAGCAGCTGAATGTAGGCATTTAAGTGACACTCTGAAGGGAAAAAGTAAAAAAAAGAAAAGAATTTAAACGCTCTCTTATTCACGTCATTCCTTCCCTCTCAACATACAAACAAATTCTCTGCATCACTGTGTAAAATTAAAACCCTTGTATTCAGTGGTAATTGGCCATTTACAGCTGACACTAGCAAAGACCCAGGGCCGATTAGCGTGATATATATATATGTATAAAAAAGTGACTTTATTTAAATAAACCGGTTGACATCTTGAAAGGCCTCCGGGACATTTTGAAGGTCTCGTTTATATTCTAGATATTTCTTCTTTTTTTTTTTTCCTGTCACTTTGGCAGGTTCTCTGTGTCCATTTTAAAAGTTCTGTTGACGTCTCTGGAAAGGTTTGTTTGGCATTTTTGGAAATTTGGTTGATGTTATTTTGGAGGTTTGGTTGATATTTTAGAGGTCTGGTTGATATCTTGAAGGTTTGGTTGATATTTTAGAGGCCTGGTTGATATTTTGGAAGTTCTGTTGATATTTTGGAGGTTCTGTTGATATTTTGGAGGTTCTGCCGACATCCTGGAAGTTCTGTTGGTATCTTGGAGGTTTCAGAGATGTCTTGAAGGCTTTGTTGGCATAGTGAAGGTTAACTTGACATTTTGGAGAGGGATTGTGCACCACCCGCCTGTTTGGTCCATTCCTGCTGTCCCCTCCTTATGTAGGTCATAACAGAAGCCGACGTGAGTGGGTAGAACTCTACAAGCCATGGCCAATGCCGTTGGGTTTTGGACCGGTAAACAAACGACATCATAACATAACCAATAACTTAGCGACGACTATGAGTTTACTCCCTGGAAATGTAAACACACAAGCTCCCAAGCTCCTGACTGCATTTCATGCCATTTTCAAGAATCCCCGGGGGAAAAAAATGGCTTGAAATACAGTCGAAAGCTTGGGGCTTCTGAGTTAATATTTCTGCCAGTGCTTCATGTGTTGTGTGTATGTGATCTACTAACTAAACGAAAACGAAAGAAGGCTGCCAGCTGCGTCGGCACTAAACAACGAACAGAGTCTCCACAACAAATACTCTGAAGCCACTATGCTGATTTGAATACGAAATACCACATTTTGCTCCAGCTAGCCAATGGCGCTGATGAGCGAGACGCTGCCAAATAGGCGAACCTCACTCAACCATCCTCAAGAATGAATGCATTTCAGCGCTCCCACCGTCCCTCCTGAGACGTTATTTCATATCTTTGACTCCCGTCGTATCTTTCATCTAACGTTATTTACTGCACGTCACCTCAGAGATAAACAGTACAGCTTTGGGGTTTTTATTTTTGATTGCTGGAGGTTAATTCTAAGCTGAATAGAACGTCTGGTTAAGACCTACAGATTTCTACTTTAAAAGTCATGTAAGGTTCCTACATTAAGGACTATTTAGTATGAGTAATCTCTGTTCCCGAACTCAACATATTTCAAATAGACTTCCCCCCCCTACGTTTTTTTTTTCGGGGAGGGTTAATTTTCCGTAACGTTATGTAACTGTTTCGTAACAGTTACGGGTTGTGTTCGATACGGACCGTCACAATAACACCTGCGTGCAAAACACTAAAACCAGCTTGCGAATCGACCACAATAACATCCTTGGTACTCACCAACACATGCCTCATGGATCGACCGAGATAAGTACCTGGGTACGCGATAACTTATCTGATTTTGTAGATAAGAATAATTTGACGTTACCCAGAGGGAAAAAAAAATGTATTGTCTGACATAACTAATAAGGATAGTTATCTAACACGAGTATGATAATATTGAACAACACCACAATGCCGTCCGACGCACGAGTGGAGAAACGGCTTGGCGTCCCTCAAGCGGACGCTGCGACCCTCGATATCTAGCCCTCGGTGATTCATAGCGAGTCGTCTGCCCTCTGGGGCGATACTGGTTAGGAACACGTCCACGCCAGGGAGAGAGGAGGAGGAGAGAGAGAGAGAGTCTCCTTCTCCCTCCCTCCTCCCGTGGGTGGAGTAGCCTAGCCCATAGAACCGCTCGCTGCCCGTCACCCACCCACACACGTCGCAACTTGTGACTCGTCGTAGCGGCGACGGTGGCGAGGATTGTTTCTTATTTCCTGACGCCTCCAAGCTTTGGCACTCGCTCTCTTACCCTCTCTCGTGTCTTTCCTAATACCTACGACCTGGCACATCGTAAGAAAAGAAAAAAAAAAGGACATGTTTTCCACTTCCTCCAAAATTCTTAAATACATTCCCTTCTCAGTTCTCTCTCTCTCTCTCTCTCTCTCTCTCTCTCTCTCTCTCTCTCTCTCTCTCTCTCTCTCTCTCTCGTAATCCTCTCCATATTTCAACTGAAGCCTGGACTTTATGGTGGACTTTCGTCCGCGCGGCTGGAAACTTCAACGTAGGAAAAAAAGAAGAAAAAAAAAAGAAAATGGTTAGAAAATATCTTGCTGTCTTGTGTCTCACTGCTGGACGCGATGCGACCGCTCGTACCAGCGTCCCTGATTACTCAACCATTTAACGACGTCTCGCTAGCATCTGCTGCTTCGCTATGGCTGGAGTCCTCAACCCCCCCCCCCTGCCCACCCCCAATGACCACGAGGGAATGATGAGGTCATGATGAACGTGAAGTTTGGGGTAGGCCCTGATCCTTGAGTCATGTCAGAGGTCACGCTAATTTGTGCCCAAGGGGTTAAAGGTCGCCCTTCAAAGGGACGCGGCGTTACGTTCACGGTCGTCACAGGTCGTTTACTCGTGGGTCAACAACACCTCACCACTGACGTCATGCGTCTATATAAATCCAGCTCCTACCCCCATCCCACCTTCACACCTTCCCAAACACACACTCCCCCCCTCCCGCCTCTCTTCCCTTCAACAAGCGACGTCACCGGACGTGTAAACATCGGGGTGAATTCTTCTCTGGTGACGTCTGCCTCCGAACACGCCCCTCTCCTACCCTCCCCCCCCTTTCCTAACTACCCCACCCCCTCCCCCACCCCTCCCCAACCCTCACTGACCTCCACCAAATACAAACAAGTCCAACATGGCAAGGTTAGTTATTGAACCTATCCCTCAACGCACGGGGTCGTCACCGTAACAAATAAACAACGAAACATTTCTTTTTATCCTTTCTTTTTTTTGCTCGACCACTGAGAATGGTAAGGTGTGTGAGAGACACACACACGACAACCCACTATGAATGAATAACAACAATAATAATAATAATAATAATAATAATAATAATAATAATAATAATAATAATAATAATAATAATAATAATAATACGGCAACGACCAACGTAAAGTAAAAAAACGAGGCAATCAAACGAAGAAAACGTACGCCAATAAACCAGGAAGAATATGTGGTAAAACAAAAGCCAATAAAACCTGGTAAAACCCAGGGATAATACGACCAGTTATGATACTAGTACGACCACTTGTGATGATAATACGACCAGTTATGATACTAGTACGACCAGTTTGATGATAAAACGACCAGTTATGATCCTACTACGACCAGTTTGATGATAATACGACCAGTTATGATCCTAGTACGACCAGTTGTGATGATAATACGACCAGTCATGATCCTAGTACGACCAGTTGTGATGATAAAACGACCAGTTATGATACTCGTACGACCAGTTTGATGATAATACGACCAGTTATGATACTAGTACGACCAGTTGTGATGATAAAACGACCAGTCATGATCCTAGTACGACCAGTTGTGATGATAATACGACCAGTTATGATCCTAGTACGACCAGTTGTGATGATAATACGACCAGTTATGATCCTAGTACGACCAGTTGTGATGATAATACGACCAGTTATGATCCTAACAATACGACCAGTGATGAAATTCGACCAATATTTCGCACTGTATAATCCGGGATCCACTGGCGTCACGGCTATTCTAGATGTAAATATTTTCGTTCAAGGTAACGGTCGTGGAGGTGAAGTTATCCAGGTTTACAGTCGAAGTAATTTTCCCCGTAGGAAGCCAAACCCTTGACTGTACCCCCTGGTGTCTGACGGTACGATCCCTGAACACGACGGTACGATCCCTGAAACACGACGGTACGATCCCTGAAACACGACGGTACGATCTCTGAAACACGTTAGTATGGTCCCTGAAACACGACGGTACGATCCCTGAGCACAAATGACAATATATCTACCTAGCCACATGTGAGTGGCGGGGAAATCCAGCCAGCATGTGCTACACTTTGACCCCCCCCCCCCCCCCTTAACTCTCATCATGAATGATACACGATCCCCTCTCTCTCTCTCTCTCTCTCTCTCTCTCTCTCTCTCTCTCTCTCTCTCTCTCTCACGAATGCCAGGATGAACCAGTCCATAAAGGAAAAGAGAGAGAGATACGCCGCTCGCTCACTCAGAGCCGCCAGACAGCTAGCCATGGGCAGGGTAAGTCCGGATAATCTAAGTACCTCAATCCCTGCTCTTTTCTTTTTTTTTTCCTCTTCTTCAACCGTAACCCGTACATAAAGAACGAATTCGGTAATCACACACACACACACACACACACATATATATATATATATATATATATATATATATATATATATATATATATATATATATAGATATATATATATATATAGAGAGAGAGAGAGAGAGAGAGAGAGAGAGAGAGAGAGGACGCGTGAGTGAAATCTCATCCGTGTGTGAGCATGACGCCGGGTGGGGTATGGTAATTAGCAATCTGGGGCTTTAGATAAGATCCATCTTGACTCCCTGACTTATTTGTGGTGCCCCGGGTGATGGTGGTGATGGTGGTGATGGTGATAGTGATGGTGATGGTGATGGTGATGGTGATGGGTGACGGTGATGGTGATGGTGATGGTGATGGTGATGGTGGTGATGATGGTGATGGTGATGGTGCGACGCCATTTAACTACTCCTGCTTTTAAGAGGCTATGTTTATCTCCCGTCGCTTATGTGGGTCAAGCAAACCCCCGGTAGGTAATACGACGCGGAAATGGGCGTTGCTGGTCACAGCAAGTCTGGTAATACGACGTGGATATGCACGTTGCTGGTCACAACTCGCGGTTGTGTCTTGACGGCGTGACATGTTTCAGTATGTCTTTCCAAAGACACCAAAACTTTTCTTTTCATTTCAAACAAATGTCTCTGAAGTTTTTCCACGTCACTTTAATTGTTTGGTGCGCGATCCCTAGGCCTGAAAATCACACCAAATACCTAAGATCATATGATATCTTGATCTTCTTCCATTACAGGTTAAATCATGGTAATAAGGCTGCTAAATGTATAATAATAATAAGGCCACTAAAGGTATAATAATAAGGCTGCTAAATGTATAATAATAATAAGGCCACTAAAGGTATAATAATAAGGCTGCTAAATGTATAATAATAAGGCCACTAAAGGTATAATAATAAGGCTGCTAAAAGTATAATAATAAGGCCACTAAAGGTATAATAATAAGGCTGCTAAATGTATAATAATAAGGCCACTAAAGGTATAATAATAAGGCTGCTAAAAGCATAATAATAAGGCCACTAAAGGTATAATAATAAGGCTGCTAAATGTATAATAATAAAGCCACTAAAGGTATAATAATAAGGCTGCTAAAAGTATAATAATAAGACTGCTAAAGATAATGATAATAATAAGGATAAAATCATACGATGCCAAGGGCACGAAGGCGACAGGAGATAAGAGATATCTCCCCATCGCTGACCACAACAGGTGTAGTAGTTCAACACACACACACACACACACACACACACACACACACACACACACACACACACCGCACGACGGTACGACGGTACGGCTCTTGAGCACGACGGTACACCCCATGCTCACGACAGTCCGACGCCCGCTCGAACACGACGCGTCGGTACAAGCCAAGAGCAAGGCGGTGCGACCCCCCTCGAAAACGACGGTACGACCCTGCGAGCACGACGGAGCGACCCCTACAGCAAGAGGGTACGACCCCCCTGAGCAATACGGTACGACCCTTGAGGATCGTGTCCCCGCCACTGACCTCACCCGCAAATGTAGTCGTTGAGTGCGTGGCCAACGCTCTTTAAAGTGCGTGTGGCGGCTGTGTTAAAGTGCGTGCGGCCGACGCTGACGTACACCAGACGACGTGTAAACACTGTGGGGGGGCCGAGCGAGAGATGACGCACGCGCGTGTGCACTCGGGCGGCCGTTCGAGTGCCATTTCGACCACGTACGTGCGCACCCGGACCGTGTTGAGCGCACTCGGGCTGAGTTGCACGTCGGGGGGCCTTACGCACGCACACACTCGAGGGCAGGGAGGAGGGGGGGGGGGGGTGTTGAGTGCCGCACTCAGGGGTAGGGAGGGAGGGAGGGAGGGAGGGAGGGAGGGAGGGAGGGAGGGTTGAGAGTGAATGCACGGAGGCTGCTGGCTCGGGTGAGTGTGAGTGAGTGATGGAGACCCGCAGGGTATTGATCACCCGGGGGGGGGGGGGGGGTGTCAGGTCAGGGTTGGCCCCTGGCAGGCCACCGCCCGCAGAGAGAGAGAGAGAGAGAGAGAGAGAGAGAGAGAGAGAGAGAGAGAGAGAGAGAGAGAGAGAGAGAGAGAGAGAGAGAGAGAGAGAGAGAGGAAGAATGAGAAGAGTAAAGAGACGGAAGGTGGATACAGGGGGACAAGTGGAATGGGAGAAGAACGAAGGGGGAAGGGAAGGGGAGGGTAAAAACGGGATGGGAGGTAAATGAGGCGAAGAAGTGGAGAGAGGAAAGAGGAAAGTGAGTAAAAATGGCGAAGCAATGTGAGAGAATGAATGAATGTTGAGATCTTTAATATGGGGGAAAACACGATAACTGCACCTCACAGGAACCAGTAATAATTATAGTAATAATAATAATAATAATAATAATAATAATAATAATAATAATAATAATGATAATAATAATAATTATAATAATAATAACAACAACAATAATAGTGCATCAGTGTCAAGTGTTAAGTATAGGTGCGTCAGTGCCAAGTGTTAAGTATACGTGTGTCTTCTAAGTGTCGACACAGCTGGGGTACAAGAGAGGACACTTATATGGCTGAGGTTAGGGCCACTACACACACGTTGATCAGTTATAACATTATCTTGACTCCAGAGGCACATATGCCGCCCGCCCCCAGGGTGATACGCGCGTCTACATATTCGTATACCATTGGATTGAATGCGTATCAGTACCTAAGGAGGCAATTACAAACACACACACACACACACACACACACACACACACACACACACACACACAGATAAAGCAAAATACTCGAGGTATTAAGGGAACTCAAAATACCTAAGTAATCAAAGTAAATACGTATAGCTTTTCAAATCCTCGAGATAATTACCTTTATTACCCGGAGTCTCGGGATAATTACCTTTATCACCCGGAGTCTCGGGATAATGAGTTACGACAACGGGTAACGAGGGAGCGGAGGCCACTCTCGCAAGGCGGGCGAAGCGGCGATGCGTACGTAGGGACACAACCCGCGTGGTGCAATACTGTTGTTAACCTTGACATTTGACCTTTCTGGTCCCCGATGATCAATAGTGCACCTCCTCTGGTTCACCGGTAATGCACGCACGCACGCACGCACGCACGCACCATGATTCAATGTAACGTGAGACATCGTCACTCAGGATAATGTAATTGGCGGAGGGGATCCTGTGCGCACGCAGCCATGACTCTCTCTCTCTCTCTCTCTCTCTCTCTCTCTCTCTCTCTCTCTCTCTCTCTCTCTCTCTCTCTCACACACACACACACACACACGGGATGCGGGTCCCACGAGTGTATGTGCAAAGGTAATTGCACAAACACACACACACACACACACACACACACACACACACACACACACACACCTACACCCTGACCTTCAGGAAGTAATCCATTACTACACCCACCGGGGAAATTACTTTCCAACACACATGTGTTTTCCGTAAGTACTGGCCGCCACTCTGCCAGTCCTGCTGTTTCTCTCTGTCCTCTGCAGGTTACGGAGTCGAACTCTTTAAGTCATAAGCCACAATGCTCCGTAAATACTAAAATGGTATCCGGTCAACAAATAGATAATAAAGGTGGTCGACAGATAGATAATAAAGGTGGTCAACAGATAGATAATAAATGTAAATAAATAAAAAAAAAAGGTAGCGAACAAATTTCCATTTGTTAATACGACTGATAACGTATTAGATAACCTGTATCACCAGATACAGTCTATATCACCAGCAGGCAAGACCATGGCAGACCTGGTGACTACAGCTGATAATACATCCAGCAATAAACCCACCAGTAATACATGCATGTATACCCTCCGCTCTCCACCTATATACTCAACTGAACTACAGCCCTTGACGAACTCCATGCATGAACCGTAAGGAACTCGGGACATAAAAAAAAAATAATAATATTTCACTGGCTAATGTCAACAGGTGGAGATCTGCCCCACTCAGGCGTCCTCCCCAAGGTAACACACACACACACACACACACACACACACACACACACACACACACACACACACACACACACACAGAAAAACAATTAGGTGAGGAAATGGATTTTCTCTCGAGCAGGCAGACGCTTTTTATGAAACCCGGCTTTGGTACAGCCAGGCCAAGATAATGTCTGGTACCATTAGCAACATATTTCAGAAATAAGCTTGGTCTTCATATGTAGTGACACAGACCTACACTCTAGCCATCTGTTTTCAAAAACTTGCATAGAGAAGCAACGTGTACTCATTTCTATATTCATGTCACACCAACAAAATTCAAGATAAAGAATACGTAAAAATCTGTCTATAAGTCTATTACCTAGAGTCAAGAGATATATCTATGTATATACGCAACACGAAATTATCTACTGCATTAAAGACACATAATACGTCACTATTTATGTAATCATCACATAAATGATAATGACAAACATGACGCAAATCATCTATGTATGAAATCGAAGATACATAACACGTAATTATCTACGTATAACATTAAGGAGACACAATACGTAATCACCAATATAATACTCAAATCAAAGAGGCATTAGACGGAAGTAACTTTCTTTTTTTCTATCCATAACTTTCATAGAAAATTACTTTTATTTACGGAAGACTGGCGTGTAAACAGGAGGGGGGGGGGGGGGGAAGTTGCGTATGTCACTGCGTACAAAACATACGCTCTCTTGTTTTGCTTGCACTCACGACTGATTAAAACACACGACGTATAAATTCCTTTATTGTTTGCCTTCCAAATTGCGTTCTTTTGACCTGACGTCAGACGGGCGCGCCTTGCGTCCTCGTTTAACGTCGCTCTAGCGTGCCCAGAAAAGGGTCACCCTTAGACGAGGCGACTTTAAACGAACCCATTTTGCCCCATAGGAACGTTGCTAATATATATATATATATATATATATATATATATATATATATATATATATATATATATATATATAAGGCTAGTTACGTTGTACATCCCGATTTCATCCCCGAAATAATGATAAAAAACGCAAGTTACCACAAGCCGCTCATTCATCACGCCGAACGAAAAAAGGTAAACGGAGGAGAACCTGTGGTGCATCTCTCTCTCTCTCTCTCTCTCTCTCTCTCTCTCTCTCTCTCTCTCTCTCTCTCTCTCTCTCTCTCTCTCCCCGAAACGTTTCCACACAGAAAGGTCGGGCCCCTGGACCAGCAGCGCCCCGGAAACAACTGTTCTACATCCCACAAATGACATATCCGGCCACGGTAACAGGGCAACCGACGGAGACCTGCCTCCCTCCCTCCCGATGCCCTACCACACACACACACACACACACACACACACACACACACACACACACACACACACACACACACACACACAGCCGGTCATGGAGGCTCCTAGTGCCACACACGGCCAGCCAGGCTCTGTGAGTGTTGCCCCGGACCCAATCCTAGATATGAAAGATTAACAATTTTGGTCTCTCGTTCCCTCTGGTCTTATGAAGTTAGTTTTCATTTTAATCAATGTAACCTTAAATGTTCCAGGTCATTTGCCGTGGTTAAGTCAGCTCTTAAATGTAGCAAAAACGGTTCGATTTATATATATATATATAAAAAAAAACAGAGACTAGTTGGAAAACTAGTCTTTTTCTACCTCTCCCTCGTCCATTACTAATATTATTACAATTACTACTACTACTACTACTACTACTCTCCCCTTCCTCCTCCTCCTCCTCCTCCTTCTCCTCCTCGCGTTCCAACTTTCTTTTTTGGGGGGAAAAAAAATCAGACCGAATTTCTGCGGCATCATTGGTGGTCGCCATGACCGCCGTGACCTTGTATACGACCCGAGAAGGTCACCCAGATATCATCTGTTAACGCCCCATTATCTCGTCGAGCGCCCGAAACCGTCTCACAAGGGAGATAACAATGGCGCCTTACGAGGAAACTTCTCTCTAAAGAGGCAAGAAGTTTCCAGTCACTATGTGTCTCGCCTTCGTTCACAATGGTGGGGATCGGGTCGGGTCACCACCACGTACCCGTACAGCCTTTCAGAAATCATTTCATGTATTTCTACAACGTCTTGCGAGCTGACGCAGACGCGATTTTCCCACCGTCTGTATTTTCCTTTTCTTTTCTCTCTCTCTCTTCTTTTGCGACAAATGTTACTGCAAGTTCACTGTATTTGTCTAAGTCGAAATGGATATACTTTCTTTTATCTTATTACTAAAAGGAAAGATAACACAAACCCATCCACAATATATGGGGGGGGGGGGGTTTGGCAGTTTAGGTGGCAGAATGGATCAAAGGCGAATACAGCAGATGTAGGTTGAGGCAAAGACGGGGCATGCTGTGGGTACAGCACTTCGACGCGGAGCAAAACGGGCGCGTACAACACGGAGTTATACGGTGGGTTCAACACGTCGACACAGAACATACGGCGGGTACAGCACGTCGACCTCGAGAACCTTTCGTTACGCCATCGTTTCTGCCCTCTCACTCGCTCCTCCTCCTCAACACCACGAAGCAAAACACGGAGAATGCGACACAAAAGCTGCCATTCTGCCTTGTCTCTGAACAAACACCATCCGGAGAACTGAAGAACAACCCCGCCCCCCCCCCACCACCACCACAGTCTTGGATAACAGTTTATATATAACATTTAACAGTAGAAAATAATAACTTCCGTTACAGCCCCCCGGTGAGCCTAAACCACATGATCACTGACTGATTAGTCAAGTGTTGCTTGTCACGGATTTCCCGCGGATGTCCTCCCCCGGGGGACTTCGGATATGATGTCAGTGTGAGCCTCTCACGGTCGAGGAGGACAGGACAGCGCAGGACAGGACAGGACAGGTCACACACCCCCTGATCCATGGACGGTGTGGGTGGAGACAGCCACCCAGTTACGACTTGCCAGGGGAAGAAGAGAAGGACGACAAAATATGAGAGTCGTGTTATATCTACGACGACGTCGTCAGCAGCTGTGGGTTCAGTAACCGTCTGATCATTCAGATATAATTCCTCTTTTCTTCTTCCCCTGATTTTCATTTTTTTTTTTGAGGAGAGACACACAATGGCCTTCGTCCCGTGTGAGACGTGGGAGAACGCGTGACACCGTCATTTCACTACGTTATATTTAGTTAACAGAGAATCAAGCGTGCGTCGGATATGCCCTGTGGGTAAAAATAGGAGGCATAACATCAAGAACACTTACGTTACACTGAATCTTTTTCTCTCTTGAACAATCCACTCCATCCTCATCCTCTCAGCGTCAAAATGCGTTTACTCTTAAGTTATTTTTCTTTCCACGCCCATCCAAATTTCATGAAATCTACGCAAAATTAACATTAAGGTAATTCTTTTCCTTATCACAGTCGTAAGGCAATTTCAATAAGTGTATTTTTCATATACACTGATATCAGCTAAAATGTCTCTCGATCTATTTTTCTTGTATTATTGCCTCAGAAGGAGAGAGGGGGTGGTCCAGTATGTTGTTGGACGCAGCCCCGGAGCATGATGTAATTTCCAATTCTCCCCCCACGACCCATAACCGTCGCCAGTGCCCATCACTGGCACCAGGTTCCTCTACCCCACGCGGTGTGCCGCACCCGCTGTGAGCGTCGCGTCCCGAGACACAAACCATAAAACCAGAGGCACCGCCATTAAACCATCATAAACCAGGATATGGGGAAGGCGCACCTCGACCACGAGAGAGAGAGAGAGAGAGAGAGAGAGAGAGAGAGAGAGAGAGAGAGAGAGAGAGAGAGAGAGAGAGAGAGAGAGAGACTTGGGGAAACTGGTGTTCAAAGGCACCTGCGGTCTATGTCCGTCCATACACCCTCACTTCTGTGCCCCCCCCCCCCCCCCCCCCCCCCCCCACCTGTTCCTTCCTCTATCCCAATCCCAGCAGTCTTTCCTCCCCCACACTAACAACCCAACGAAAAAGAAAAAAAAGATACGGAAAATGTGGGTTGTCCAACATTCGCATCTGCTACAACCCTCACATTCCTTCCTAGCGCCACATACGCTCCACTGTTGGCCCGGGCGACCGTCAGGTCTCAGCCTCCACCAACACCTGCACTGTAGGGCCGAGAAAAATGACGTGATACCAGAGTTTTGACACACACTGTAAGACCGTGGACAGATCACCCTTCGATACACTACAGAAATGGAGAAGGGACGGGAGAATAGGATGATGTAGACAGATGATGACCTGTGAGTGTAACACGAGGAAGTGATGGCTCTCCAGATAAATGGGGTGGCTGTATTGATAAACTGGTTTGCTGTATAGATAAATGACATATGCAAGAAGGAAGATAGAGAGTCAAAACAATAGAGGCGAATATAAGCAGACGGTAAAGAAAGTGACTCAAGTCCACCGTGGATAACTGGCGGTTCTACCTCCATCTACAGTACCACGGCTGGCATCCTCAGGGCCACACACACACACTACTCCTCCCTCCCGCCTCCAACACGGGACGACCTTCGTCATGGGTGCCACGCAGGGGACGCCAGGGGGGAGGAGGTGTTGGCACTGTAATAAATGGGTGGGTGTGAGGTCCGTCATCTTCACGGTCAGCCCACCTCCCAGCCCACCACCCTGCCCAGCACACAGCCCACCGCCCACTAGCTCTCACCCAATCACTCCTTCAGTAGTTCTGGCTCTCCCTCACCTACTCTCCCTGCCTCCCACGTCCTCACAGTCTCTCCCCTCCATCAACCTCCCCTCTCCCCCTACATTTTCGCCCCCACCACCACCTCCCCCTTCGCCCAGAGAGCAATAACACGGCTCTCCCTGCCACCTCCCCCCCCCCCCCCACCACCACCCCTAATGTCACCCTCTCCTGGTGGTGTATCCCGCCAATCTCCTCCCCTCACCCTCGCCCCAGGAGGGGTTCGAACTCGGGTTTCCTCTCCTTCCTTCTGTCACCCATGATGGCAGCCTCCATCCTTCCCTTCCTCCACCTACGCCATGATGTCTCTCCCTCCCCTCTCCTTGTTGGGGCCGCCCTAAATGTGATCTCCCCTTGTTCCCCTCCGCCCCTGCCTGCACCTCCCTCCTCCCTGGCGGCCCTAGCCAGGGGTGGGTTCCCCTTGCCCCTGGGATCACTGTAGTCCAGGGCCTGTGCCAAGAGCTAGGATCCACCCGGGAGTCAAGACGTCTCTGGACTCCCATCTTCACACTACCACACCACCTCACCACCTCCTCACCCTCCCAGAGTCTATACCCACGACAGCTCCTCCACTCAGCGACACCCGGCAGCGGCCCCTCAGCGTACACCAACACAGTCTCAACCCACTCAATTATGGTCTCTCTCTCTCTCTCTCTCTCTCTCTCTCTCTCTCTCTCTCTCTCTCTCTCTCTCTCTCTCTCTCTCTCTCTCGACCAGCTTCTACACCGACCCAACGAAGGACTTGAACATATAACAACATTCTCAGCCCCTTCCACTCGATCCTCTCTCTCTTTCTCTATCTATTTATCCATCTCTCACCTCTTGCTCTCTTTCTTCCCCCCCCCTCCTCTAACGCTTCTTGATTTTCTTTCTTTTTCTTTTCCATCCCTCCCTGCTGTGAGATCTTTGTCTCTTGACCTTGAGCCACTCCTCCCTCCCTCCCTGCCTCCCAGAGGCTTACACTGCATCTTGTGAGTGTGTGTGTGTGGACGACGACCAATCATCGAGCTGGCTGACTCTCTCTCTCTCTCTCTCTCTCTCTCTCTCTCTCTCTCTCTCTCTCTCTCTCTCTCTCTCTCTCTCTCTCTCTCACCCTTCCGCCGCCTCCCCTAACCCTTCCCCCCTTCTCTCTCTCTCAAATCCAATTTCTCCCCTATCCTCCCTTTCCCTCTCTCCCTACCCTTACTTCTCTATCTCCTGATTTTGCCATCGCGTCTCCACCCACAGGCGAAGATAAGGCGAGGATAACAGTGCTAAAATGAGACATGAGCAGTCAAGTGACAGCATGGCTACAGACATGACCAGTCAAGTGACAGCATGGCTACAGACATGACCAGTCAAGTGACAGCATGGCTACAGACATGACTACTGTTCCCCTGAGTCACTCCAGCACAAATGAACGTATTCCAGTCACCAGTGTACACAAACATCAACACAACAACCGAGATGGCTGAACGAAAGAGGCGGTGGGAGGAGGACAGGTTGTCACGGACCCCCATACTCATCACTAAGACCCATCGCAGTGAGTTATGACACGCGTATTTCCCTCTTGCCTCCCTCCCAAGATGAGCCAGAACTATATAGTGCTTCACATCAGTATGCTGAAGCACTCCCCCAACACCTCGTCATTTTCGTTGTCCAAACGTCTGGGTGACGTGTGCTTTCTCTGTATGTTTTCAGCCTTTGGCTGCAGGTCGTAATTACCATTATCATTATTGCTATTATCTTATTATCATCATCATTATCATAACTATTATCATTATCATTATTGTTACAACTATTATTATTATCATTATCATTATAACTATTATTATTATCATTATTATTATAACAACTATTATTATAATCATCATTACAAAATATCAGTTGCTGCGTTTAAATAGAATATACAAAATCATTACAAGTGCGCTGCTTCTAAAAAAAAACAACCACTATCATGCAGCAGACATGTACGTACACAAACGTAACTATGCATAAATCTAATCAAAGTAATCATATATGAACATACGATCTTTCTCACCTCGTGCCATCCCCTTGAAATGTAACTGAAGTTATCATAACTGATGGTCACATGAGTGGAGGTTTCCTCCACACACAAAACCAAAGCAAAAGACAAACTTTGAACACTGTATTTAAGAAAAAAGAAAAAGAAGAAAGAAAAAGCACACCAAGAAATCTGTCCTTACACCGAATAAAGGCAAGCAAAAAACTGCTTGAACCAGGGAAGTCCATCATACATGCAAGCGAGAGACAATCCACTCACGCTTGAACCTGCGACCAGCAAGCGCTTGGCCAGAGAGCCACAAGCTGCCACTGGATACATGCATAACCAGTGGCTGGAGTCACTCCTGTCTCCTGACCTTTGAGGGCTTGAGCGTTTGACTTCAAAGTGTACAGTTAAAGGCCATCAAATAGATGTCTTCCTCATCGATTCCTTCGACCAATCAGCTTTCTTTCTTTTCTCTCTTAGACTTCCTTCGACCAGTCAGCTTTCTTTCTTTTCTCTCTAAGACTTCCTTCGACCAATCAGCTTTCTTTCTTTTCTCTCTAAGACTTCCTTCGACCAATCAGCTTTCTTTTCTCGCTAAGACTTCCTTCGACCAATCAGCTTTCTTTCTTTTCTCTCTAAGACTGGGTTGTAACAACTGAAGCCAGTGGTTCACAAGCGGCCGGCGTGGGTTCGGAAATGACCATGACAATGATCTTGACCTCTGACCTTCGGATGGCTCTATTTTGCCTCAATGGAGGAGGCGAG
The DNA here is from genome assembly GCF_036320965.1 of Panulirus ornatus. Lineage (NCBI taxonomy): Eukaryota > Metazoa > Arthropoda > Malacostraca > Decapoda > Palinuridae > Panulirus > Panulirus ornatus. The sequence continues at coordinate 9,687,423 of NC_092248.1, forward strand.
AGTGAAAGCTGACTTTACTCATCTCTGCTGTTTATCATCGCTCTTAATCTCTCAACATATCGCCTCCACTGCCGTCCTGTATGTTCTACGAACAGCATCTACTGTTTGCTGATGACGCGGCGCTGGTGGGAGACTCGAGTGAGAACCTGCAGACGATGGTGTCCGAGCTTGGGAAAGAAGAGATGTGAGATTTAAAAACGCGAACCAAAACTTCTGGACGATGTGAATCGTTTAACTCAAGAAATTTTCGCTGAGACACAGCACACCCTCACCCTCCCTGGACAATCCCATTTAGGGGGAACAGCCACACGAATGGACGTGTGGAGGCCTGGATAGACAGACGGCCCCATAGATGGATGGAAAGTTGAATAGATGCAAGGAAGGACAGAATCACAGGGCCGTCGATACATTCATCACACAAGATGGAAGTGAAGAATGTGTCCTGACAAAAATCATTTTTGGCTCACAGAGGAAAAGTACACATTAGAAATATACATCAAAAAAAGCGAGGCTGCTCGGAGACAATCACCCTCGCTTCTTCCTCTGACCTGACTGACCTCAAAACAAAAACAGATCCCGCAGGTCAAAATCATTACACCAGCTGTGTTGCACAGCCGAATAACCATACGTAATATCAGATAATCATACACGTAATATCATCTCATAATAATAATAATAATAATAATAATAATAATAATAATAATAATAATAATAACAATAATCTAATGATAAAAACTATCATTCTCATTCTCATTATTTTCATCATCACTGTCATTATAATAATTATCATTATCATTATCATCATTATTATTATCATTATCATTATTATCATTATTATTACTATCACTATCATCATTATTGACCTGACCCTCCGGTCAGACGAAAGGCCATCATCCACAAGGGTCAGGCAGTCCACAAAACAACCAAACGTGCACACGTTTTCAAGCCAGTGTTTATATCTACCCCGCCACCAACACAGAGGCCGCCGTAAGACGGTGTGGCGGGCGGCGCGCACGCCAGCTGAGACGTAATCCCCACCTGGCGGACACTGGATCCGACAGCGAACGCCCCGTAGCGCCGCCCGCTCCCGAGGGGATCCACCGCCCACAGTGGGTGTGAGGGCGTCACCTCGCCACCAAGAACTTCCTCGATCCCAGTCGTGGCATAGGTGAAGGTTACGTGGCCGGTACAGAGGGGAGGGATACAGGGAGTACAGCACAGTGCAGCGTCGGAGGTAGGCCTCACCACGGGTCATTCAGAAGCCGAGGGTGGTAAATGCGCCCCACGTGCACGGACAGGCTGGTGGATCACCACACACGAGAGCGAGGGTTGGGGGGAAAAAAAGGAGGACAGACAAGTGTGGTAGCGACCAAGAGAGCCAGCCGAGGTCAGGCCCCCCAACACACAGGAAATACCCCAGCTGTGCCACCTCTCCCCTCCCTCCCTCCCACACTCCTCTCCTCCTCCTCCTCAGTGCGTGCAAGCACCGCCACGTGTAGGTGCAGGCCAGCCACGTGCACCACCCGGTCCACACACTAGTCACCTCCAGAATCCATACAACACTCAGACGCGATGGGACAGCCCGGCCTCAAACTGGACACACACACACACACACACGCTCGTACGTGGTGAACTCCCGCCACCGCCACACCACGTGTTGACTCACGGCTGGGACTACGTGACAACCAACTGCTAGGAACGGCCACGTGCAGACCAGCCCAGCTCAGCCCCCCTCCCCCCTCGCACAACCCTGACCCACGTGAAAAGCACCTACATGATGTAACCCCCCCACCACCACCACCAACCCCCTAGCCGGCACCCACGTGGTAATCCACGAGATGTGTAACCACGTGAGATGCACCTACTCACAAGGCCTAACATACCCTAACACCTCCACCCCCCTTAACTCCCTCACAACGTGACAAACATCTACCCCAACCCCACGTGGTGGCCCTGCCCCACCACGTGGCAACCCGGGGCAGGAACAAGCAGCTACGTGAGAGTGAGTGAGGACCACGTGGTCGAATCTTTCGTCAGCCAAGGGCGTCCCCCAGCAGGAGACCTTGGCTCCACAGATCATATATATTATTTTTTTTCAACCAACGTTTCTCTCTCCGTCTTTCCTCGAATTGGAGGAGGAAGCCAGAGTCTCTCCCTCCCCCTCCCTGCCGGTCCCAGCCGGGATGTCCCATCTCCAAGTCCCAGCTGGGAGTCCCATCACGCAACCACGGGACGACCTAAGAAGGGAACCCCAGTTACGGTACGGACGCAAGACGTGCGTGTCTCATGACTAAGTAATAATAATTATAATTGTAATTACATTTATCATTATCATCATTATTCATTTTCATCATTATCATTACTATTATCATTGTCATTACTAATTGTATTGAATATTGTCATTATCATTATTATCATTATCATTTTTATTATTATTATTATTATTATTATTATTATTATTATTATTATTATTATCATCATTATTATGCACTGCTACGATAACTACAGGTTCTGCTACTACTATTAATAGTAATAATGATGTTTATAATAATAACAATAATAATAATGGTAATAATAATAATAATAATAATAATAATAATAATAACTTTAGAAACACATGTTCCCTCCCTGACAACAATGAGACATGTGTCGTCCCTTCACTACATATGTACTCACATATAACACCTGTTATGTGTACGTTTTAACAGACGATGAGTCTTCCTGTCAACATTACCAGACATATTGTCTCTGTATTACATCACATATATTCCCCACTTAACATGTGTTACCGTTGACAGGTGTTTTACAGATGTTCCTACCTTTACCAAGAAAACAAAACAATTAACTATGCGTTTCCCTCCCTCCCTCCCTCCATCCCTTCCCCGTTACCACACCAGCCGTGTTCCATTCTTTGCTGACACCTGTCTCGCCCGCATGTGTTACAGCAACAGGTGTTCCAGCTTCGCTACGTGACACGCGTACCCAAATTCGTCCCGCGTGGAGCGGCAATTCTTCTTACCCAGTGACACGTGCGTCCGTACCGAACACGTGGCGCGTGTTCTAATGTGAGAAGCGGTGGCCATCTGTATTTCGGTAATGCATGCCCTTACACCTACACCACTCTCCCAGCGGTGGTGCCATTCCCAGTACAACAGAGACACAAGGATGCAAGATCGTTCGGCAAAACCTGTAATATATATATATATATATATATATATATATATATATATATATATATATATATATATATATATATATATATATCAACCAAGTTCCTCGGATTATATTCATTCATCACATTTTTCTCTCTCTACCTCTCCCTCCCTCCCTCAAATTATCAGTTCCCTCCCTTCCACCCCTCCCTCCCCCCTCACCCACACAGCGTCAGCAGCATCTTCACCTGACACATTTCCCCTCTGTTTATCTTCCTCTTGAGCTGTTTACAGCCGTCATTTTCCCTTTGCTTCGCGCGTCACGGCTCCACCTCCTCCTCGCTCCCCTCCCGCCTCTTACTAAGTCGTCGTTCTATCCTCGTCCTCTCTCCCTTGACGGCCACGTCCCACACCATCATCAGGTCTTCCGTACTCCGTTTTTTTCTTTTCTTTTCTTTTCCCACCCCATACACTCCCGGCCCTTTTAAACCAGGGTTCCAAGTTTCCATACACATGCAATGCAGGGATGTAAGGGTAACTGAAGTGCCTAGTTCAACGAGACGGAGGGAGTCGACGCATCCTGTTCTCTTAACGACCTGAGAAGCCTACAACGAGATCATGAAATCCCCCAAATAAACATATCAATAAAAGGAATACATAAATGAATAAACTATTTAGCATAAGCCATGGCACAAAAAAAAAAAGGGGGCCATGTTCTTAAGCCTTTATCGAACGAACTATGTTGACTGACAACCTAACAAACGATCGTTCTTCAGCTATCAATCTACACAAGGCTCGGTGCGAATTTGACTACTACCAACATTATCTGGAAATTACTGAAGGTCATCCCTCTAGGACAACGGTTCGATCCCTGGGTTCGATAGCCAGTACTCTCACCTGGCCTTTGACGACAGGTCGAAAAGGCCAGGCTATCGTGCTCAAGAACCGTACCGTCTTGCTAAAGGATCGTACCGTCCTGTTCAAATACCGTACCGTCTTGCTCAAGGATCGTGCCGTCTTCATCAACTACCGTGCCGTCTTGCTCAAGGATCGTACCATCGTACTCAAGTACCGTACCGTCTTGCTAAAGGATCGTACCGTCTTGCTCAAGGATCGTACCGTCTTGCTCAAGGATCGTACCGTCTTGCTCAAGGATCGTACCATCGTACTCAAGTACCGTACCGTCTTGCTCAAGGATCGTACCATCGTACTCAAGTAACGTACCGTCTTGCTCAAGTACCGTACCGTCTTGCTCAAGAACCGTACCGTCTTGCTCAAGTACCATATCGTCTTGCTCAAGTACCATACCGTCCTCCTCAAAGACCGTACCGTCCAGCGTACGGACCATCTTCAATATCCTCCGTGGTAAAGACGCAGGAAAAAAAAAATAACCACCATATATCACGTAATGTCTTAGCCTGTGACAAAATACGATGGAATAATGCTGGTGAACTGCGTGTCACCATTACCTCACTCTCGCCCACACGTGTGGCGCACAATACGACGTGATCTTTCAACCAGCCAAGGCATAACAATGTGTGGCGTGGTGGTGGTGTGTGTGTATGTGTGAACTGGACGACCATTTGTTATGAATATGGATGGCAATAACCGCCCTCTGGAGCTAGAAGGGCACGTGGCTCCTTCAAGGGGCCCGAGGCCTGTACTTGGTTTTGAGGCTGAAACGGTTTTGTGGGGAATATACACACACGCCTCTTCCTTCCTGCATGATCTTCCTTTTACAATCTCGCTCTTTTAAAGACTTTTTCTTTCCTCTCTCTCTCTCTCTCTCTCTCTCTCTCTCTCTCTCTCTCTCTCTCTCTCTCTCCTCTCTCCCAGTAAACACACCGCCTCAACCCACCATAACCTTGGGGGTACCCCCCCATCCCCCAGACTTATCATTAGCTCTCCCCTCCACCACCTAGTCTCTCTCTCTCTCTCCCCTCCCTCTCCCACTCCCTCCCGGCGAGCACAAAGGTTCTTCCTCACTCTCTCCCTTGTATTATTCCCCTCACATTTTTTCCTCTCTCTCCCCACATATCTGGTCTCTCTCACACAGCCTCCAGGTTCCTCCCTCGTAACTTTATCCTTTTCGTGTTTGAATCTCCCGTTCATTCCTGCCTTCTTTTTACCATCTTACTTCACGGTCCTTCCTTCTCTCTGCATTCTCTTCCTGCATGCCTTTACATTGTGCTTCACTCACAACGCTTCTTAGGAAAGAACAGCAACAGTTTCCAACAGTAAAAACAGAGAGCCTGTTCCTACGGAAACACCCTCCCACAGCAGTAGCAGCTACAAAAACCTCTCTCACAATAGCAACAACTAGAACAAAAATAAAAAAACAACCTCTCAAGAGTAACAGGTTTAAAAAAAAGCCGCCTCACAACGGGAGCAGCCCACAAGAACCCGCTCACAACAGCAACAACAACATCATCATCACCAGCAGCAGCAGCAGCAGCAGGAGGAGGAGGAGCAGCAGGAGCAACAGCATCAACAGCAGGAGGAGGAGGAGGAGGAGGAGGAGGAGGAGGAGGAGGAGGAGGAGGAGGAGGAGGAGGAGGAGAAGCAGCAGCAGCAACAACAACAGCAGGAGAAGCAGCAGCAGTAGCAGAAAGAGGAGGAGTTGGAGGAGAAGGAGCAACAGCAGCAGGAGCAGCAGCAGCATCTGCTGACGTCAGCGCCTGCCCGGGGCTGCAGGGTTCTCCCAAGATCATGTCCACACCACAATGCCTCGCAAGTTTAAAGCTGGCTGCTTGAACCATACCATCTGCAACGCTGAACCAAACCCTGTGAGGCGCGGCCCTTACCAACTCTCACGGGAGAGGCCATTAAGTCCCCTGACAAATGCCTTGAGCCACTCCGGTGGTAAATAAGACCCGAATGTAAATAACCCGGTCAGTAAATCACCATAAATAATCGTAAACATAGACCAATTAAAGAGTAACGTCCACGCGAAGTTCATCAACAAATATGAGAATCTCACGCGGTAAACTATGGGACGAAGAGGAGGTGGGCAGGTGCAACCTCGCAAATCCCGGGTAGGAGTTCGATCGTCAGGGCAGGCAAAGGCTGTGCACACAGCGACGTTACGAGGTCAGTAGCACCGGCGTTCCCCAGCTCATATGAGCTCCACCCCAGCTAACGTCTCAGCTAACTCCATGCGTCGTTCAATACTTTCCTCCCTTGGGAAAGCTAACTTCTTGGTCCCATACTAGCTAATAACACCGCACCTGCTAAACCGTCTAAATCCCTTTACTGGCCTAGGCTTACCCTTGACTAACTCCTGGCCCCTGGCTAGGTACCCGTTCACTGGCTACCTCACAGTTACCCTCTACTAACCCCTGACCGCTGACTAGGTGCCTCTTTACTGGTCACCTCACAGTTACCCTCTACTAACCCCTGACCGCTGACTAGGTACCCCTTCACTGGCTACCTCACAGCTACCCCTCTACTAACCCCTGACGAGGTAAATCCCAACGCCCCAGGCTACCTTATCTTAACCCCCCCCCCCCCTACCCCCCACGGGAGGCAACACCCCGACCAATCAGAAGCGACCACAACCACTGTACCTTCGACAAGGACTCCACCTCAGGCATGGGTCGCCTCCCCATATCACTCCACACGACACCTAACCCAAGGGATTTCAGGCAATGGGTCTAACCAGTTCAAGCTCAAGCCAAACGCATGTGCATTCCTGTCCACAAACGCATGAACTCGACAAGGTAACGTTTAATGTGACAATAGCGAGACCGGAGAGAAAATGTGGTAAAATATAGGCTATTGGGTCACTCCTGTGCTCCTCTCAGCTGTGGTGCATAAACCGTCTGTTTATCCGGGCACTAGTGCATAAATGTCTGGTCTATCCGCCTGTCTATCTTCTGTGTTCCTCTGAGCCGTAGTGCAGCATAAATATCTATCGATCTAGTTATCAATAGCTACCCATCTATCCATCTTTCCATCCTTCGACTCTATTCCCCCAAAATCGTATAACCTGACTTCAAATCACAGGTCCGCTCTTGCAACACGTAAGCTCTGTGTGTGTGTGTGTGTGTGTGTGTGTGTGTGTGTGTGTGTGTGTGTGTGTGTGTGTGTGTGTGTGTGTGTGTGTGTGTGTGTGTGTTCTTTAACTAGCCATTTGTGTTCTGCCTTTCCCACACCACAAGATACATTCAAAAGGCATTGACATTAACCAAGCTGCCGAAGTGACTTTTTTACCAGCAAAATTCCTCCAGCATTCCTCGATCAACCATGATCTAGTTCAAGTTCACAACCCAGATATATGTGAACAATACAATAACAGCACGAGTGGTGTTGCTGCACGGGGCGCAAGGTCACGTACGTGTGTGTGTGTGTGTGTGTGTGTGTGTGTGTGTGTGTGTGTGTGTGTGTGTGTGTGTGTGTGTGTGTGTGTGTGTGTGTCGAGAGAGAGAGTAACAGTTGGGAGGTAACTCCTGCAGAGAAGAGAGATAGGGTGATCTTAGTAACAGGAGAGGGGGAAAGGGGTAATGCTAGTTGCAGAAGTAACTTTACTATGAAGGAGTAACAGCTTACTTGGGGCAAAGGGAAGACTATCAGGCCGTCCTCATTAGATATGCAAGCAATTATCCTAAATAACCACACAGCCTCTTCACCATAAGGTCACGAGGTCCTCCAACACTTGCGTAGGACGATCCTTAAGCACTCGACGATACGATCCTTGAACACGACCTGTACGATCCTTGAACACGACGGTACGATCCTTGAACACGACCTGTACGATCCTTGAACACGACGGTACGATCCTTGAACACGACCTGTACGATCCTTGAACACGACGGTACGATCCTTGAATACGACGGTACGATCCTTGAGCACGACGGTACGATCCTTGAACACGACGATGCGATCCTTGAACACGACGGTACGATCCTTGAACACGACGATGCGATCCTTGAACACGACGGTAAGATCCTTGAGCACGACGGCGCGGCAATGTGGCGTCTGCCCCTAACCCTTAAGGGTCAGTATAATCCCATATCAACATACCCAAGGGTCGTGCCGAACGCGTCGTGGGTCGTGCTGCACGGGGCCGTACCATCGAGAACAAGAGACGTGCTCGGCCGTCACCACCACCACCCACACCAGTTCCTCGAGACCACCTGCCACAGGCACAGGTGTCTGGAGGTGGTAACCTCGCTCGTAAACATGTGTGCAAGACCTACACCAACCAGTGTGCACACGAAGACGACCAACCCCCCCACACCTTCTCCCTTGTGAGGAGAAATGCACAGCGGCAGCTGCACTGTTGTTCTGTCCCACCTGCGCATAACATCGCCCTTGGCCTCTTATTTCTACACCTGTTCTGATCGCGTCCGATATTCAACCTGACGCAGGAGGAGAAGGAGGAGGAGGAGGAGGAGAGAAAAGAAAAATGTTACTGAGTACTCTGAACAATACGTCATTCGCAGTAACAAAGGTACGTACGAGCCCTGATTTGGTCCGTAATACACAGTGCAAAACCAACCGAGTGAAGCAGCTGTGTGTGTATCTACTCTGTCGACAAATCACGAGTATTTGTTTCTTACACGTATCAACATAAACAAAATAAGACGTAAGTTATATATGGCACGGCAATGTCATAAATAAACAAAATAAGTTACGAATGGAAAGCTATTCCATCATCAAGACTAATCAAATACCACCTCGTTGGATATATGGACGGCTAATGTTACTTATCATTCAACACCTCGATCACTGAACAGGGAAGTCAAAAGGACCAATCGCGCTATCATGCGAGAGATATGTGGTCGGTTTACGGCAGCCACAGTGGACAGAGGGTGGTGTCAGTATCGAGATCAGTCAAGCCCCCAGGGAGTGTGTTCAAGCTACAGGCTGTGAGGTGAACGAGACAATAGAGAGCCACGCGACAATCTTAAGTGTGTCTGACCCAGCTTGCAACTTAACCCACCGTGGTCCCCACGTCTATCCAAGGTTCCCATCCATCTCTACTCCCCCCTTTTTTCTTGACCATATATCCACCCTTTATGGCACACTGTTGCTGCCCATCCATTCTCCTTTCAACCCTACGCCTGTCTATGCTCCCTTTACCCCATAGTTTCCACCCATATCTTCACCCTCCAAAAACCAACCATAGTTTCCACGCATTTCTCCACCCTTCCACCCTCAGTTTCCACCCATTCCACCCATCGACACATCTATCCCCCATACTCACGACACAAAGCAATGGAACCTCACCTCTGGCAAAAATAGATAATACGCGTAAAATGAGGGGAAGAGGAAACACAAAGGAAAATGGGAGGAGGGTAGGAACGTAGGGAGGGCAAGATGAGAGAGAGGGGGGAGGGGGAAATAAGAGAAAACACGACGAGAAGGAGAAACGAGAAGGTTTAAATTAAGAAGTGTAAAAAAAAAAGAAAAAAAAACATGAGATGACTGACAACAGAAACCTTGAGCAAAACAAACGAGAACGAAAAATCGCCAAAAAAAAAAAAAACAGAAATAGGTCGAAAATACACCAGGAGAACAAAGGAAAAAAATACATTTCCTAACAAAAAAAAAAAAAATCATTGACTGGAGGGCTTTAAAGATGGACGGTGGGGTGGGGGGAGGAGGCGAGCATCTTCAGGATAGGATCTATATACTCTTGAGGCGAGACGGTGAGGTCAACAGGTCACGGGAGGTCACGGCCTAGGGTCACACACACTGGAAATGAAGGGTGGCGTTCCGGGAGGGCAACTCACGGCTCACCACAAAATCGCCCAGCGAGTCAAAATGCTTTCCATCGCCTTGAGCACGACGGCACTACCTCCCCTTCTTTAACACAATGGTGGCACTATTGATCACGGTAGTACGACCCTCTAGCAACACGGTACGACCTTTAAGCACTACGGTAGAGCAGCAGCACGACCCTTAAACAACACGGTACGACCTTTAAGCACGATGGTATAACCCTTAGTAAGACTGCTAGAATCTAATGTGTATATAACGTATGTTATATACGGGTTGGCTGCAGGTGAGTCAGCTGCTGTTTGCAGATGACGCGGCTCTGGCGGCCGACTCGAAAGACGAACTCCTTTTGCTGGTTCATCCTTTGTATGGTGTCTATAAGCAGCATACAGAGAGGTATACAGTCGGCTGGTCCACTGACTGTATGGTGTACAGTGTGTATGAAGTTTAAGGTGTATGAGGTAAGGCAGCGACTGATTGTACGGCGAATACATAAAATACATTATGTGTTTGATACCTGATGACCAATGCACGATAGGGAGTATACAGAGCCATGCCTAACGCATACCAGCGATGTATAATGTACGAGAGTAAGCTAGTGTATGACGAACTGTAGGGTCATGCATAACGTCACTGTCTGTATGCGGTGCGTGACGGTAAACCAGTTTATACATGCATACAGCACGCTGGTGCCCGTGGATGTATAGCATGACTATGCAGGTGTATGTATGGTCGTATGAAAGGAGGGAGAGAGTGGTAGCGACGGAGGAGGGGCTGGAACCATCAGCTTTAAGCTAGGCTGGCCGGGCGAGGCCTCTGTCGGCTGGGCTATGTCACTGAAAAAAAAAAAATAATAATAATAATAAACCCTTGGACGAGGGGGGAAGCCCTTAATGTTCACAGGTCTGCCATCCGCGCCCTTAGTGTAATCATGAGTTCCTCTCGCTTTTACTCCGTCCTTCAATTCCGACATCTATCTATCTATCTATTTATATCTATCTATCCATCTATCCATCTCTCTCTCTCTCTCTCTCTCTCTCTCTCTCTCTCTCTCTCTCTATATATATATATATATATATATATATATATATATATATATATATATATATATATATACATATATCATGTTCGTGTATAAAAGAACATGAGTATCTTAACGCTAACAAACTATATTCCCCAGCAAAAGCCACATTGTGACACCTGTGTATTGTACATTGATCGCACCTGAGTTATTCATCGCATGTTATATGTCGTCCGACCCTGCGTTACTCGTGTAGTATCTTGCCATCATAAGGAAAGCTTTATGAACTGGTTTCAGAAAACAATTTTCGTGTATGACTTTACAGACAACAGGATAGGTTCTTCAGTGAGATTTTATGTTGATGTGATTTATCAACGTTAACGCTCATGTGATGTCTTTATTTCTGATACCTTCTTTTTTTTTTTAACATTATTTCTGGTACCTGATCATTCGATTTGTATTCAAATGCTAAATTGGTATTGGCTGTGTACGTTTCAGTTTTGAAATCTATTCATCTCTATCCTGAAATATATTCATATCTTTCTTTCAAACTTTCCAAGAAACTTTAGCCGGTCTCATGAGTCCATAATATATTCCCAGTGATAAGTGGTCAGGTAATTACCATGTCCCTCAGCATCGTCTATATCGACTCCGTGTTCAAACCTGAGGCAAAGGACCTACCTCTACCTACTCCTAGCTAGCCCTTTCTCCCTCAGACTGCACCAAGCCATACCAAAATCAGTTTGTCTAGGACGGTATAATGCGTTCTTTTTATTCTTAACACATTGTTTCAGTTCCCCCCTCGCAAAAAAATGAAAGAAAAAAAGAAAAGAGTAGCGATTTTACACTCGTGCCCATGATGTGGTCGGAGAGGCACAGAAGGACACAGAGAGTAGTAAGGGTGGAGGATCTGTGCCACAGTAATGGGTTCTTACTATACTAGTATTAGCTTTCTGTAACCACGGATTCTACTTTCTTAGACATACGAATAAAGTGACTATGAACCGCGCACCTTCATAGAACATACAAATCTCCAACAGCCAAGATATTCTTTTTTTTTTCAAACCACAAACTTACACCATATCATCTCAATAGATTAATAAATAGAATGCTTAAAAAACAATTTTCCTTTTATCGCGTTTGGTTAAAAATAATTTTAATATAGATTAAAACACTTCCCTCAATCCAGACGACCTTTTAAAAAAAAAAAATAAACATTCGAGATCTTACAGAAAAAACCTAACCTAGCCTAACCTAGCCTAGCCTAGCCTAGCCGAGCCTACCCTAGCCTAGCCTAGCCTAGCCGAGCCTAACCTAGCCTAGCCTAGCCTAACCTAGCCGAGCCTAACCTAGCCTAGCCTAGCCTAACCTAGCCTAGCCTAGCCGAGCCTAGCCTAACCTAGCCTAGCCTAGCCTAGCCTAACCTAACCTATCCTAACTTACCCAAACAAAGCAAGTTTGGTGGAGCTTAGTGCAAGACTGGCCCAAGAACCCCTCTCCCCCACCGAAAAAAAACCCTTCCGTCGACACGGATTCACGAAAATCTGTGTCGATCCGGCATTACCAACCCAACGGAGACGCCTCACACACACACGGACGAGCACAGACGATCCGGCACAGATGGACCGGTACGGACGAACCAATGTACAGGAACCGGTACGGACGGGCCCCGTATACGGATGGTCCAGTACAAAAGGACCGGTACGGACGAACCAGTACACAAGGACCGCCACGGAAAGCAGAGCGCCGCGGACCCCTGGCTACACACGCGGCCACTGTGTGTGTCTTGCAAGGGGGAAAAAGGGAGGTGGAATTCCCGGGCACCCTGGCGGCCGGCCGAGGGTTCTCGAGCGAAAAATCTGACCAGACGGCATCTGTTGTGAGAGTCTCTCTCTCTCTCTCTCTCTCTCTCTCTCTCTCTCTCTCTCTCTCTCTCTCTGGGGGAGATAGAGGAAGACGAGACAAGAGAGAGAGAGAGAGAGAGAGAGAGAGAGAGAGAGAGAGAGAGAGAGAGAGAGAGAGAGAGAGAGAGAGAGAGAGAGAAGCGGAGGGAGAAATGTTGGAGGGAAGATATCAAAAGGATGGAAAGGTGAAGTTGGTGAAAGACTGAGGGGAAAAAGGATGGAGGATAAGAGATGGAGGCTGGAGGGAGGGCGGAGAGGTAGACGAGGGAGGGAGGTGCAGTAAACAGAGGGAGGGTAAGGTAAATAGATGGAGAGAATGGAAGGAGGGTGGAGCGAGCGGCAGCGAGAGACGGAGGGTAACGAGAGAGAGAGAGAGAGAGAGAGAGAGAGAGAGAGAGAGAGAGAGAGAGAGAGAGAGAGAGAGAGAGAGAGAGAGAGAGAGAGGTGGGTGGGAAATAGAGAAGATGGCGTGTTGGAGGACAGGTAGAGGGCGTGGTGGAGGGAGGAATACCTGAATGCAGGAGGATGGGAGGTACAGAAGCAGTGGAGAGATGAGGCGAGGATGGAGGAACGAGAGGAGAAGATGATGAATAAAGGAGAGAGATAAATGAGAGACAAAAACGAGACAGTCCTCTTAGAAGTCTCGAGGAGACACGGTATGGTGCTGACGGTGAACAGACGAAGGCTATGGACCACGCCCAAGGTGATGTTTTTTCAACAGGATTCATCCGACACGGTGATGATAAACAGATGTAGGGGATCTGTGATATATGGGGGTCATGGGGAGGGTTAATTATCATTACGGTAGGGCAAGAGTGTGATAAACGCTTTGGGTGCAGGGCTTATGACGATGTAACGGAAAGGGAAGTGTTCTGGCGACTTAAGCCCAACGGATTAACATTCAGGAACAACGGTAGTACCCTTGTGCACAACGGTAATACTCGAGAACAACGGTAGTACCCTTGTGCACAACGGTAACACTCGAGAACAACGGTAGTACCCTTGTGCACAACGGTACAACTTGAGCACGAAGGCGAAGCCCTAAAACACGACGGCACGGCCCCTTGGGTACGACAGCATGACCTCTGACCTGACCCAACACGATAAGTTCCCAAGTGCACTTTCGTGTAATAATCACATCATCAGGGGAGACACAAGAGAGAAATATAAGTCAGCTGATATACATCGAAGAGACGAAGCTAGGACGCATTTGGTAAACATGTGATATATATATATATATATATATATATATATATATATATATATATATATATATATATATATATATATATATATATATACTCTCCAAATATCAATCTGCTAGAGAGATGAAGACAGAGGAGCAATACGACACACGACGTATCCTGGAGCGGATCAGACTGAGCACAACGACGTGTGTGTGTTATTGACCTGGTGGCCAGGGTGAGGGTGAGGGAGGGAGAGCAAGATGAGGACGAGGGTAAAGAGGGAAGGAAGGAACCCAGAACAAAGCGAGGAGGAAGAGAAAGGGTGGGAGAGATGAGAGAGAAAAGAAAAAGGGACTTGAGGGATGCGGACTGAGAGAGAGAGAGAGAGAGAGAGTATATTGGCCAACGAGGGAACAAAGAACAGCCACTCCTTGTCCCACAGATCTATATAACAACCATTAGCAAGTTCCAAGTAGGAGAAAAACAATGAGCGCAAATCACATAAATCTAAATTGAAAGACGAATACATTAAACGACTCGTGATCAGCCATTTGGACTGTACATGTCTCATTACCTTCGTTCATACCTCTAAACCAATCACTACGCCCCCCGCCGCCGCCCCCCCTGTATCATTCTGGCATGAACCCCCACTACTACCCCCCCTTAGTGTCCTTGACATGAGAACCCCCCCAACTCCCCCCTCCCCATAATCCCCTGACCTAGTCCACAGGCCGGCGCCCGGGGCGATGCCTCCTCATCACGAGGTCAGGCGCGGGGGTCACGATAACATGACCCCCACGCCCCACAATACTTATCAGAAGCCGTGGGTCACACGCTGGGGGCCACTGGGAGTGACGCAGAGAGGGTCTGTGCAACGCTATGTGACGCCCCTCTACCATGTCCACGACAGAGGAAGAGAAGATGAAAAAAATTCAATAATTAACTGAGGAAAAGAAGATAAATGAAATCAATAATTAACTGAGGAAAAGAAGATAATTAAAATCAATAATCAACTTTCTTATAAACGCTCATTTAGCTGAGCAACCTGATGATGTGTATCAAGACTCTGGCTATATAACCCACAAGCCTCGACTCTGGTCGCCAGACACGTTACACAGACAGCGGAGAGAGAGAGAGAGAGAGAGAGAGAGAGAGAGAGAGAGAGAGAGAGAGAGAGAGAGAGAGAGAGAGAGAGAGAGAGAGAGAGAGAGGCCGATGCACAGACTGGTGCCCCGGAGGCGACTGACTGGTCGCAAAGGCACGGGTCAACAGAAAGATATACACACACGTGCGTAATGAAAACCCAATCATTGTCGTGTTGTACTGATAAAACAAAGATGCTCATTACGCCCATCCTCCACGTAAGTAATACGTCTCTTGTTGGGAAGTAACTCACTGGCAAAATGAGAGGGGGGGACGGAAATGGACGCGCAAATTATCCTTTAATAACGCCATGCCGTAGTAATTCAAGTGATCAATGGCGGATGCCGGGATAGAAAAAAAACAAAAACAGTCAAACGGGAGGTAGTCTCTCTCTCTCTCTCTCTCTCTCTCTCTCTCTCTCTCTCTCTCTCTCTCTCTCTCTCTCTCTCTCTCGAAAACCACCCGTGGCAGAAAGATTCCCTCATCATCCCCTTATTACGTGTATGTTCTGGTCTGGGCGTCCTCCGGCGTTCCTGTGAGCTGGGGGGGAGGTGACATATTTTGCGATGACGTGCGTCAGAAGATATCTGACCTCGCGTACTGTTCGCTGGCTGGTTCCTCTCAACCCCCGTCTCATCATGAGTTCGACTCTCCCCTCGTACAGACCAAGTTCCTCGAATTAAAGAGGTTCCCAGCGGTGATCTTCCGTCGTGTATACAACAAAGGAACGTCCAAGGGGAAAAAATAATAATAATAATAATAATGAGGGGGAGGGGGGAGGATCCGTCTGGGAGATGGAGAACGATGAGGCGCTGGGTAGAGAACCGTGGAGGAAGAGAGAGAGAGAGAGAGAGAGAGAGAGAGAGAGAGAGAGAGAGAGAGAGAGAGAGAGAGAGAGAGAGAGAGAGAGAGAGACGGAATGGGTGGTGGCGGTGATGATCAATGCAAGGAGACCACATGTACCTTAGCTTCGGACATGGCAAGTCAGCTTGCCTTTAATGACGACCTCCCGACACGTGTGTCATCCTCCTTGACATGGTGTTGCTGGGGGGTCTGGAGGACCCCTCCCTCAACCCCTCACTGCTGAAGGACTCACGCCAGGCAGGGGGGGGGGGCGGGGCGCCCTCCCTCCTCCTCCTCCTCCTCTGTCAGTAGTCTAGGGCTGATAAGAGCCTTCCTCCCCCCTCAGAGATGAAGGCTCAAATCTTCTTCTTCTTCTTCTTCTTCTTCTTCTTCTTCTTCTTGTCCTTTTTATGGACCTGGGAGTTGAGGCATACCATCCCAGAGTATCCTGGGGGGACTTAATCATATCAAAACTGTGTTTCCCATTCACTCTATCCCCACCAAACTTCCACGTCAGTTTGTTCCGTACGTAGTGCAATGCCTCCCGGTCATTTCCCTACCAGGCGATAATGCCGGACGAAGCGGTGGCTCGGGAGGAGGAGGAGCCCCCGTCTGGCTCACTATCCTGTCTTCTTATACGTGAATCAGGAACGCAAGGCAATCCTACCACCACCATCCTGCAGCAGTTGACCTCCCCTAACCCGTTCTTAGACGGCCGTGTCTCCTGTCGTCTGGCCCTTCCTGTGACTGACGCCGCCAGACCCGTAAGGGGGCACGGCTGTCATCTCCCTCTCCTCGGCAGCGTGTCGAAGGGCTGCCATAACACTCTCCCCCCTGCGGGAAGGTACACGACATCAAGTACGACCCATTTGCAAAAAAAGAAAAAAAATTGCATCACGTTGCTGGTCGGAGACATGACCTCCGTCCACACATCTATCGCCTCACATCTAAAGCAGGATGATGCACTGGAGTGTGTGTGTGTGTGTGTGTGTGTGTGAAGCAGGCACCACCAACAACTGAGAGACGACATCTGGCGGGCAAGAGGCAACATGTACGCAAACTCCCAAACATCCACGTCACCTCGGTGACGTCACCAGGCTAAGGGTAAGGCTTACAGAGGGAACATGTGACGTTACAGCGAGACAAGGGCGTAGGTTTACCCTTAGAGCAGTAGGCGTCCCTGCCCTTAGTGGGTAAGGGGGGCGCCCCGTTCCCGTAAAGGGAATTCCCACAAGAGGCCTTACGTCTGCAAGCGTTCATATCCTATGCATAGAGGGGAAGAAAGATGGAGATAGACAGAAAGACAGATAGATAGAACAGTGGCGTGTGCAAGCGTTACGCGGAGACCCCACACATGTTATTCGCTAATCACCAGTATAAACGCCGATAACGATAGATTCCGATCTATCGTTACATCATCTGTAGTTTGTTGTGTAGAACAACCTGTTGACTAGGATGTGTCACTTCAGTGCCAACTACTGTGGCTGACATGATTACGGGAAAGGTCAATTACTCCAAAAAAAAGGGAAAAAATTTAAGGAAAGCTGAAAAGTTTGTGTGTTTCTGGGGAAATGGAAAAATCTGCCTTTTTCAACATGGGTCGGGTCGCAGGCAATGGCATGGGTACGAGAGGGGGGTAAAGCCTGCTCAGGGCTTTCTACCCTCGTAACTCCAGCTTGTGATCATAAAGAAAAAAAAAGAAATACGTACATATCAGGCAGGTAGACGAAATGTCGAGCTGTTACCTAAACACCATATTTTATTTAGATTTCTTTTGTAAAACTTGTTTACGTCTGCGCCTTTTAAACGACGCATACCCAACAAATTTACAGTTAACAGAGACTGTTCATCGAGGGCGTAACACGTCGGCCACGTCTTGCAGCAAATGGCTTCCAGACGTCCCATTCCCCATTCTACCAGTCTACCACACACACACACACCACGGCCTCTACCAGGGTCCTCTTACCCTGGCTGATCAAGCCCGTCACACACGCCCAAGTCCCTCATTTCGTTTCCTACGTCATCCTTAAATGTTTATGTGTATTTCTCCCCTTCCCCTTGTCTTCTGTTTTCTTTCCTTCTCTCTCTCTCTCTCTCTCTCTCTCTCTCTCTCTCTCTCGTTTCAGGTCCCCTCTTCTCATTACCAACCCTCATTCCTATTCCTTCCCTTGAAAGCCTCCTTGGTCCGATAATTCCTTTATTCCCTTCTGCTAATGCAAATAATGATCTTTCTTCCATATCCTCCCTCCCTCCCTCCCTCCCTCCCTGAGCCCAGCGACGCCCCCTGGGGAGTCCTTCCCCCTCCCCATCACCCTCGCTCTAGTGTCCCATGCCACCAACCCTTCTTTAATGTTCCTTCCCATCAGCCTGCCCCTGGTGCCCTTTTCCATCAGCCTGCCCATGGTGTCCCTTCCCATCAGCCTGCCCCTGGTGCCCTTTTCCATCAGCCTGCCCATGGTGTCCCTTCCCATCAGCCTGCCCCTGGTGCCCTTTTCCATCAGCCTGCCCCTGATGTCCCTTCCCATCAGCCTGTCCCCTGACCCCACCACCTCAACCCCACCCAAAACTACAGCTCCTTCCTTTCGCTTTCCTCAGAGATGCCTCCCATCTCCCCATCCCATCCCACTAGCCCTCCTCTCCCCATGCACACGCCTCCTCCCCCACGCCCACCCCCGGTATATACCAACGCGCTGCAGGCAAACTCGGCCCTTAACCTTGGAAACCGGGCAGCCGACCTCAAACTTTACACAAAGAACTAATACATCACCCGTTAATTCCCTCCCCCCCTCTCTCTCTTCCCCACCCCCCCTTCAGGGGGGGGGGGAGAGTGACGAACACTACACCCCCTCTCTCTCCACTATACCTCCCGTACGGTAGATATATGTATATATACATACTATATATCACAAGTATACCGCATATCTCCCTTCGTATACCACGTCGGTTCATGAAAGAGACAAAGGTGAATGGCAGTAGTGAGTCAGAGGGGGGGGGGGGGGAGTTAGGGGGAAGAAAGAAAAAAAAAATGTGTCCCCCCCCTCCCCCAGAAGGTAGGTAGCGGGGTGGCAAGGGCGGTTATCCCACGTCCGGCCGTGGAGCAAACGACCGTACCTGCCTCCCACGTGGCCAACAGGGGGAACCAGATCAATACTCTAGATTCAGTCGCTTACCCCAACATCCTCTCTCTCTCTCTCTCTCTCTCTCTCTCTCTCTCTCTCTCTCTCTCTCTCTCTCTCTCCCTATCTATCTATCTATATATCTCTCACTATCTCCTCTCTCTCTCTCTCTCTCTCTCTCTCTCTCTCTCTCTCTCTCTCTCTCTCTCTCTACCTACCTACCTATCTATCTATCTATATATCTCTCACTATCTCCTCTCTCTCTCTCTCTCTCTCTCTCTCTCTCTCTCTCTCTCTCTCTCTCTCTCTCTCTCTCTCTCGCTCTCTCTATCTATCTATCTATATATCTCTCACTATCTCCTCTCTCTCTCTCTCTCTCTCTCTCTCTCTCTCTCTCTCTCTCTCTCTCTCTCTCTCTCTCTCTCTTCTCCATCTTCTCTTTATCATTTCCTACTCTCTAATTCCCGTGTCTCTTTTCTGACCTTGTTTCTTACACTGTTCCATCCACACGACACTTTGAGTTAAAACATCCCCTTGTGGCAATTTCTGACCATTGGTGAAGTTGTCCAATTCTTTTATATTTCCAAATATCTATCCTGTTTCTTCCTTCCTTCCTTCCTTCCTTCCTTCCTTCATTTCCTTCTAGTCACGTTTCTAAATTCATTCTTCGAGAGATATAGAAATAATGAGGTATAGCAAACTTATGACGTTCCTGTTAAGAAAAAACAACATGTATTTGGAAGATATAGAAATAGTGAGACAAAGTTAAAACATCACTACTTAAAAAAAAAAATTGAAAGACACAGTGAGACACAGTGAAGTCCAAAGTTCACTGTTTGCCAAGCGTTAGGGAGAAGATACAGATGCACCGTGAGATACAGTGATTCTAAAACATCACTGATCTCAAAGTCTACGAAAACCAGAGAAATCAACTTGAATTATTCAAATCTAATCATTACTCTTAATTAGAAAAAAAGTTTTTGATAAAGCGAATTGAAAATATCGCTCTCAAAGACATTTTTATAATACGGAAAGTGATCAAAGGTGTTTACAATAATTGATAAAACGAGTCTACAAAAAAAAAAATTACTTTTCTCGAAAGATATGACGGACATAGAAAAAGATCAATTCTTTTTAAATCACTTCTCTGAAAAGATACGACAGACATAGAAAAAGAAAAAGCAAGTCTTCAGAAAAGAAAAAAAAAACAACATTCCTCTTCAGAGAAGACATTACTCCTCTGAAAAGATACGTCGGACACAGAAAAAAAAGATATATATCGTTTTACATCACTTCTCTCCAAAGATACGACAGACATAGAAAAAGATAAGATTTATTTTGTAAATCACTTTTCTGAAAAGATACGACGACGGACATAGAAGAAGATAAAGCGAGTTAAAAAAAATCACTTTGTTGAACAGAAAAAGATAGAGAGTTTTAAAAAATCACTTTATTTAATAGAAAAAGATAAAGCGAAATTTAAAAATTCACTTAATTTAATAAAAAAAAAAGATAAAGCGAGTTTTAAAAAATCTCTTAATTTAATAAAAAAAAAAGATAAAGCGAGTTAAAAAAATCACTTAATTTAATAAAAAAAAAAGATAAAGCGAGTTAAAAAGAATCACTTAATTCAATAAAAAAAAAGATAAAGCGAGCTTAAAAAAAATCACTATCTGAAATTAAAAACAAAAAACAAAAAACGTGAAGTTGAAGAAATCGTGTGGGGGGATTGTGTGGGGGGAGGTACTACTGTAAATGTTACACGACCCTTTTCTTCACTACTTCCGGTTACATGCAACATTCAGGAGCCGGCTGAACCTCCCTCCCCAGAGATGCTATAACATTCATGAACTTACGAACAACAGTAACAAAAAAAAAAAAAAAAAATGAGGCTGAAAAGTATCAATTTTTTTTTTTTTTTCTGACTCAGCTAAGTAGCAAACAAAATTGAAGGCAAAGCAAAAAAAATCCGATATCTAAAATAAACATTGTTTTTTTTCTTAAGTTCCCGGAAACGAAGAACAAACACAAAACTCACACTCGAGAAATATTGTTTAATAAAACAAAAACAAACAAAAAAAAGGTTTCATAAAAACATGACTGAAACAGTTGCGCGAATGATCGAGCTTTGCTTCATACCACACGACACGTTCGAATCCTGAGGGCGCCCCCAGGATAAAGACACCAAATCCGAACCTCTGCACACAGCATCCCAGGGCAATCACAACAACACTACAACCGACGTTCACCGGGTTGTAATGTAATCCCCCGTGTACCTGTGACACACTCTCATAGAAAATGGTGAAATAAGAAGGGGAAGGAAGGAAAAAAAACAAAAAAAAAAAACGGGAATAGGGTGAGATAACGCTTTACCAACAGCCATATCGCGACCTTTGACGCGGGAGAATACACTTCCGCGAGAGAGAGAGAGAGAGAGAGAGAGAGAGAGAGAGAGAGAGAGAGAGAGAGAGAGAGAGAGAGAAAGAGAGAGAGAGAGACAGCTCATCTCTCTCCCACAACCTTTCCTTCCTGCCAACCCAACCCGCCAGCCCCCAAAGCGAGCACACACACACACACACACACACACACACACACACACACACATGTGAAGTACGAGCGACCTGCACCTGAACGAAGCGCAATTAAACTGAGTTACCGGCCGGGCGTTCCTGAGTTACCGACCGGCTAAAATGAGTTACGCTGCCAGGAGTTACCGCCCCGCTACCGTGAGTTACTGCCCGGCTACCCTAAGTTACGCTGCCGGGGTACACGGAGTTACTGCAAGGCTACACTGAGTACAGACGGACAATGACCAGATAATCACAAGTCGGTATTTACACCAAACATCAACACACTACATTCCTAATCACGCTATGGCTTCGTTCAGAACGAACAAGACCATGATATCTCATAGATACATCTTCAAACACCGGAATTCTGAGCTTACGATTAAAAAAATAAATAAAATCCGCTAATGCCAAAAACTTTATACAACACCGAGGAACTCGTCAAACTTGGCAAGTGAGAAGTTCACAACACAAACAAAATAAATAAATAATATCAACTGTGGCCGGCTGACGCCTACGGCTTAGTCGATGGAAAAACAAAAACGAAAGAAAAAAAAATAATCATGAAATCGAATCCTGTCAGAGAGACTCAGAGCTAAAAGATGCTCACACCTGCTTGACTTACCTCCAAATGCTTCTGTCTCGTCCCCCTCACACTCGCTTGACTTACCTCCAAATGCTCCTGTCTCGTCCCCCTCACACCTCCTTGACTTACCTCCAAATACTCCTGTCTCGTCCCCCTCACACCTCCTTGACTTACCTCCAAATACTCCTGTCTCGTCCCCCTCACACCTCCTTGACTTACCTCCAAATGCTTCTGTCTCGTCCCCCTCACACCTCCTTGACTTACCTCCAAATGCTCCTATTCTGTACCCCCTCACAACACCACCTCCTTTACTCACCTCCAAATGCACCTACTTCGTCCCCCCCTCACACTTCCTCTACTTACCTCCAAATGCACCTACTTCCTCCCCAGTGTACATACGGGAGAGTCCTCACCTGTGGAGAGAGAGAGAGAGAAGAGAGAGAGAGAGAGAGAGAGAGAGAGAGAGAGAGAGAGATTATTACACCCCGGCATATAAGGGACGGGACAAGATTATCGTACGTACATATGTTCACTGCCTCGCCTTCGTACACTGGCCATATAAGGCAGTTAGTCCCCCCCCCCCCCCACGACCATCGTCTCTACCTTTACCTTATATCCTTCGCCCCACGCACGGCCAGCCTGACACCAGAGAGAGAGAGAGAGAGAGAGAGAGAGAGAGAGAGAGAGAGAGAGAGAGAGAGAGAGAGAGAGAGAGAGAGATTGTCACCAGCCTTGACGCTGATTGGATGAAGCCGTACCGATTCTCCGTACTGCGCTACCGGCAGGCCAGCAGGGGTGGTTTTTCGCCATCCGAAGTTTTGTTAATATTTTTTTTTCATTATAAGGAAGAATAATTCTTCATTACGACGGTACGATCTTTTCAGCACGACGGTACGGATCTTTCAGTACGACGGTACGGATCTTTCAGTACGACGGTACGGATCTTGAGCACGGCGGTATGGACCTTGAGTACGACGGACAGTGTAATCAACTATCGAAGGGTCGTACCATTGTACTCAATTATCGGAACGTCGTACTCAAGGGTCGTAACGTCGTACTCAAGGGTCGCACCGTCGTACTCAAGGGTCGTACCAACGTACTCAAGGGTCGCACCATCGTACTCAAGGGTCGCACCGTCGTATTCAAGGGTCGTAACGTCGTACTCAAGGGTCGCACTGTCGTACTCAAGGGTCGTACCAACGTACTCAAGGGTCGCACCATCGTACTCAAGGGTCGCACCGTCGTATTCAAGGGTCGTAACGTCGTACTCAAGGGTCGCACCGTCGTACTCAAGGGTCGTACCAACGTACTCAAGGGTCGCACCATCGTACTCAAGGGTCGCACCGTCGTATTCAAGGGTCGTAACGTCGTACTCAAGGGTCAAAACGTCGTACTCAAGGGTCGTACCATCGTACTCAAGGGTCGTACCATCGTACTCAATGGGTCGTACCGTCGCGGCCATGGGTCGCAGTGACGGATACTGGCTTCGAAAAGGTTACCGAGAGCCAAGTCAACATATACGACACAAAACTTCCATGAACAAAATCCTCGCTTGATCAATCTTCGTGACCTGACCTTCACTGGGACCATCCCACCATGCAAAAAAAAAAAAAAAAAAAAAAAAAAAACGGGACAACGTACAAATAACACTAACAATGAAACAGACGTTAACTAACAACTGCATTTAAATCACCTACGGCAACACACAAGCAACGGGATGAAATCAACAATGAAAAAACATGAGAATAAAAGCATTTTCCTCCTTTTTTTTCAACTCAACGAGCTGTGAATTATGTTATAATTTACCAAAGCGTGACCCCAGCCTCCTCCCCCAGGGTATTAATTGGGACACTAAGTCATCTGGTTGTGAACGTGTTTGGCAATACAGGTCACACACACACACACACACACACACACACACACACAATTGTATAGATACAAGGGACAATAACATTAGTATAGTATAACCTTGATTACAACCTTCCCGTCATGTCGTTGTAACAACCCAGGTCGTCAGCCCCCCCTACCGGGATCCTCCGTCGTCTCCATCACCTCTCCGTCAGAAGACGATAGAAAACGATGTGGGGGAGCGTAAAAAAAAAGTGGGGGGGGACCCCTTACGCGCCACGCAGGCGTTACACACAGGCTGGACACGACCGAAACGGAACGAAACATAAGATGCGAATTCTAGTGTAACATCTAGAGAGAGAGAGAGAGAGAGAGAGAGAGAGAGAGAGAGAGAGAGAGAGAGAGAGAGAGAGAGAGAGAGAGAGAGTCTACAACCATCGATCATATCCCAAGCTCTACCCTTAAGGATCAAAAAATGAAAAAAAAAAAAAAAATGAATATCCCGTCTTAAAAGAAGTTCGACGTAGATGAGACACACCACCAGAGAGGATGGTGTGGTTGGCTTTTTATCGTGTGGAAGGAAGGAAGGAAGGAAGGAAGGAGGAGAGAGAGGGAGAGAGAGAACTTACGAGGGAGGATGGAGGGAGGGAGGGTCGTCGTGCGTAGCCTTTTACAGCTGAAATGAATAATTTAAAGTTGCAGGGATCAAATGAATCATTCAGCGTCCTATGTTCACCGGTTCCTTTGTCTTCTCTACTCACGCTGAACAACTGGCCGAGGGAGGCTGGAAATGAACAGCGCAAACAGAGGAAGTAACATTATATATATATATATATA
Source organism: Panulirus ornatus (assembly GCF_036320965.1). NCBI lineage: Eukaryota > Metazoa > Arthropoda > Malacostraca > Decapoda > Palinuridae > Panulirus > Panulirus ornatus. The sequence continues at coordinate 9,712,350 of NC_092248.1, forward strand.
TATATATATATATATATATATATATATATATATATATATATATATATATATATATATTCCTATGAGTCCACGGGGAGAGGAAACACGTTATGTTCCCAAGTGCACTTTCGTGTAATAATCACATCATCAGGGGAGACACAAGAAAGAAATATAAGTCAGTTGATACAGAACGAAGAGACGTAGCTAGGACGCTGGCTGATTGTCAATGATTTACTAAAGTACTCGAGGAAGCCACATTGCTTCCTTCATTAGTTAGGCATTACTAACGTACTTGAACAAGCAGACGTTACACACTCGACTGTGACGCAGGAAAGTAACAGGTTCTCCGTAACAGCTCTGAGGGAGGTGTTGGATCATGCAGTGCCCTGACACCCGATGCTCTACTCTCCAGTCGAAAGTTGATTTGGGTCTAAGATTACGCGGACAGCCAAGAGAAACTAGTTTTTTTTTTTTTTTTGAGGGGGGGGGGGGGAGATTTAGGGCAGACTCGACACGGAGGAGGAAAGCAGACGTCAATTTGGAAGCACAAAGCACAGCTCTCCCGACTGACTGCATACATCAAGCACTATAAGACAGGATCTCAATGCTCCTCATATTCCTGCATTTCTTTTCCATAGGTATCTCATGACACTAAAGGCTTCACTGATACCATTAAATGCCATCAACAATTTGTTTTACTAATCAAATCTTTTTAAAGGAAAGAAAAAAATATATTATTGCTTCCGGGGTACTTCAAGGACCTCGTCTTAGCCTCTTTCAATAAAAATCTTGTTTCAAGTCAACGTGACCGACCCACTACAAACGAATGTAAGACATGATGAACTGCTCCCTCATCTTAACCAGAAATATAGGAATCCAAAGGTTCCTTTTACGAGACCATCGCTTAAACGTTCAACATGTCTTGTGATTATAGGCAAACTGGCACGACCACAACTGCCCACACAACTCACTGGCACGATCACAACTGCCCACACAACTCACTGGCACGACCACAACTGCCCACACAACTCACTGGCACGATCACAACTGCCCACACAACTCACTGGCACGACCACAACTGCCCACACAACTCACTGGCACGACCACAACTGCCCACACAACTGTTCTCCGCTCATCCGACAGTGAGTGAGAACTTGGGCTACATTTGACACCCTCCTGTGGTGATGTGCTATACCCACAATACGCCTTCGAGGCGCTTCCCTCCACCTACCCCCCGTGCAATGTGCCCTTGACCCACTCTATCACAGCGAAGCCATTTCTACGTAGACTGGGTCAAATGGGCGCATTCTTCTCCTTTTTTTAAACAAAAGGCCGAGCAACTGCGGCTTCTACGTAGACTGGGTCAAATGGGCGCATTCTTCTCCTTTTTTTAAACAAAAGGCCGAGCAACTGCGCTGCCTGCTGGTTTTCACAGAGTTTCGAAAATACTACGTTCAAGGGGAGAAAAAAAGTGAGCTCTTTTTCCGAATTAGGGTGAGGTGGCCGCCTCACAGTATTGCCCGTTTCAGCAGACTTCATTCAAAATGCTGTCATCATTCTAATCGACTGTGGCTCACACGGTGCCCGTCGTACGACGCTGGAGGCTGTTTTTCCCTCGCCACTGAGGGTCTGACGTAGTCTCGTTCTTCTCACGTCAGCCTCCAAATAATAAAAGGGAGAGAGGGGGGAAAAAAGCCAGATTTTCCGGTAGAAACGCGCAGGAAGGTAAATTCTCCCCCTCGCCCCCTCCCGGCGCCTGAGGAGGGCGGGTTCGACGTTGAAAATATCGCGCACGCGTCCTTGTGTGTGTAACGGCGGGGTTAGAGGGGGTAGGAGGCGGCGCTGCGCAGACCCCTGGGTGTGTGTGTGTGTGTGTGCGCAGACCTACAGCACGTTCCTGCTGCTTGGAAATACCCATTACTGCTTTCGCACCGGCTAGAATTATGGAAGTGTTCTGTAATACACAACTTGAGACGCCCAACACATAAGACACCGCAAGAAGAATTAACGATACAAATTAAAACTCGACTCAATTACACACACACACACACACACACACACACACACACACACACACACACACACACACACATATCCGTATGAACAAATATATACATATGTGAATATGTCTATGTGTACGTATACATGAACGAGGGTATATGTGAAGTGGTCAGAGGATACCACGAACTGTACTGTGGGGGGGACTGGGTCTCGGGGCATAATAGTGACAGATGGAGAGTGGATGTGAGCAAATAAGGCCGTTCTTCGTATGCTCCTAGAACTTCCTCGCCGACTCTTCTCGAGAAACACTGGACCAGACTGAAGGGTAGAAATGCGTGTATATAGGTCTTTGCGTTTTTTACGTATTCGTACAGCAGAGGGAGGGAGTTCTACACTTATGGGGTCCCATTTTTTAAACTCCGCTATCATACAAATTCTTAAATTTATATAGGCTGTCTGCAGTAACCATGTCCTCAGCCATGTGTGTGTGTGTGTGTGTGTGTGTGTGTGTGTGTGTGTGTGTGTGTGTGTGTGTTATAACCGCTTATGGTGGATCACACTAATACAATAATAACAGAGTACAGTGATGAGTGGCAGGGGTGACCAGTTTCACAGGAAGTGGAGAGACTTGGGGAGGGGAGGGAGGGAGAGAAGCGAGATAGAGAGAGAGAGAGGGGACCAGGGGAGAAAGATTGGGTGGAAAGGGAAGGAAGCTAGGGAGAGAAAGAGAGGGGTAGGAGGGGAGGACGGAGGAAGGGGATTGAGTCATCATCACACGATGCCTCTCCGTCCTGGAAAAAAAAAAAGACCCTTACAGGTCAGGTCAAAGGTCACCTGATACCCAAGGGTCGTAACATCGAGTGGCAAAGAGGTTACACAGCTGCTCCCCTGAGCCATTAGTATTACCCGAGGAGGTGAATGTAGAGCCATCAATACAACACCAAACGTTACTCTGAAACGTTACTTGGGGCAAACGTTCCACTGAGCAATCGTGACTCTGGACAAACGTGACTAAGGACAAACGTTGCTCTGGACAAACGTTGCTCTGGACAAACGTTGCTCTGAGCAAACGTTGCTCTGGACACGCGTTACTCTGAACAAACGTTACTTTGGAGAAACGTTATTTTGAATGCCTTTAATAACAGGACTCTTAACTATGCCATACCCCCTCTACCTAACACACAACATATACCCATCCTTTCGCCTCCTCCTCCTCCTCCTCCTACTCCTCCTCCCCTCTACGTGAGCATGCCCTCCCTCTTCCCCCACACCCCAAACTCCTTCCCAACCACGTGACGCTCTTCCAGACCTTCCAGCGAAGGGCGTGCCAGGACTGGACGGCTAAAAAAGAGAGTTCCTGGAGGGCTGTGGCAACCCCGCAGTCTGGTACACTCCCCCACGAAACTCCCTCCTTCCCCTCCACCCATCAGCTGAGGCTTCCGACCCCCCCCCCCCTCTCCCCTCCCTCTCCTCTCCCCCTAACCATCTCTGACTCACCCCAGGCCCCAGTATAGGGCAGAGCCAGACGCCACTGGAAGTGCCTCGGCTAAAGGGCGTCCTGTGAGTTTGTTTTATGGCTTCAAGAATAACGCCGGTTGCCGAGGAGGAGGAGGAGGAGGAGGAGGAGGAGGAGGAGGAGGACCACTGCACGCGTCGCTCTCTCTCTCTCTCTCTCTCTCTCTCTCTCTCTCTCTCTCTCTCTCTCTCTCTCTCTCTGCTTCCGCTCAATAATTTAAAAAAAAAATATTAGTTTCATATCGCCCCCTTCTCCTTCAGCACGCCCGACAACAACACTTTCGTCCCGCAGTTCGAGCGAGGACCGACCGGGCCAGTTCGATCTCTCCTCCTGCCACAGCCCAAGACTGCAAAAAATAAAACTCTACACACCGCGACCTCCTCTTCCCCCTCCTCAAAACTTCTCCCTCCCCTCCTACAACCCGTCCATCATCCCCCCCCCCTCCCATCCCCCTTGTCGAACTGGTAACACCTATTTTCCTCCCGTTAGGCCCGACCTCCCCCCGTGTGTGAGCACCCGTGAAGGACGCAGTCCCGAATATGAGAAATAAAATAAGTCTCTCTCTCTCTCTCTCTCTCTCTCTCTCTCTCTCTCTCTCTCTCTCTCTCTCTCTCTCTCTCTCTCTCTCTCTCTCTCGTAGACGACCAAGTTGCACAACAATAACAACGACGACCACCCCACGACCACCTCACCTCACCTCGCCTCGCCTCCCGCGCAGCTATCTGACCCTGTGACGTCAACGGATTGTCCCTCACGCCGATAACGCTCGTGTCTTTGGTGGGGGTGACGGTGGTCGGGTCCTGCCCTACATACATGCGGCTCTTATCGCCATGCTTTCCGTCACTGTAGGGCGGGCCACGGGTGTACATATTCCCCTCCTGCTGTTGTTCGTCCGACCTAAGCTGGCCTCTGGAACCTGCCAGGGGCGGCTTCAGTCGTTAAGGGGAATACAAATTAATAACGTTGGAGTACTAGACCTTCTCGTAATAGAAGAGTGGCTGGCCATCGTTCACTCAAGTGGGACATCAGTAACTACAAAATCTACTTACTGTAATATGCTCCTCACACTTTGCGTTCCCGTTTAATTTTTTTTTCTTCCTTATTCCTCAACATTCTAACGTTTCGCTAGACCCGGCCATGGCTGCAAGGGAACACTTCTGTTCGTGCAACGACGCCAGGGGAAAAAAAATATATACATATATATCAATGCTTATGAAACGCAATGGGTTTTCTAGTCTCAGCCCAAAAAATAAATGTGAATGCAGAAGAAGAAGAAAAAAAAAAGGATTTTTACCACCACTTTATAAACGGTACCTTCACACGGGTCGCTAATATTCATTTCCCATCCCTGACAATCGCAATTCCCGGGTTCGAGCGACGGATAGGAGGGAGAGGAGGGGAGGGGAGAGGGGGAGGGGAGGGGAGGGGAGAGGGGGAGGGGAGGGGGAGGGGGAGGGGAGGGGAGAGGGGGAGGGGAGGGGAGGGGAGGGGAGGAAAGGAATCATGGGGTTGTTGAGTCTTTACTCATCCAAGGTTCGTTATCACACGCGCCAGACGTCCAGCCACGCCCCACGCCCACCAACCACGCCCACGCATTCAGCCACACCCCACGCCTACGTTGAGCCACGCCCTTGAGGGAGGGGAGGGGGAGAGGGGGTGGTCTTCCTCATCCCATACTGTCATTATCTGAGATTAATCTCGTCCAGGACCACCTCTTATCCCTGTACGATGACGTGCGACACCGCACGTCAAGCACGACGGTGCGACCCTTGACGATCGTACTGAACGTACCGTCGTACCCTGTACCGCCCTAGTCTTACGTGGGACATGACTGCACCGTTTTACGACGCGGCTGACGTAGGGTGACATCGGACGGAGTCCTGATAACGAACCACGACCAACGCTCTCAGATAACGAGCTCCCTTACCCACTAACCCACACCCACACCCCACACACCACCCTTACTCTTGACCAACTTCATCTGCTCCCTCGATTACCCCTCCCCCATCAACCCCCCCCCCCCATGTACTATTCATTAAACTTCATTACTCCCTCGTCCTCCACTCCTCCCCCCCCCCCCCAAATTCACCTCCTCGACTTCTTCTCTTTCATCCACTTACTGTTCAAGTCCTTTATTCACTCTATCTATCCATCAATCATTCAACCACTCATCCACTCTTCTCCCTTTATCCGTCATCCACCCGTTTATCAATTCCACAATCACTCATCTGCCATCCACCTCTTTATCCTTAAGATGCATCTCTTTATGACCCCCCTATCATCCATCTCTTCCACACCCACATCATCCACCTCTCTCTCTCTCTCCACCTTCATCCACTCGTGATCATCCACTCGGGGAATCTAACCGTCCCATCTCCTCCCCACTAGACTTCCCAATATGACATGACATTTCTTCCGCCCAAGCGATCAATACAGTTAAGTCATCGGGCGGCGCTACCAACACACAGCCATAGTCAGTCGCCCAGCAAGCCCTCTACACCTCCGCCACCATCATCATCATCATCTCACTATCACCACACTCGATCGACCCCCAACACTTTCAGTCACCATCAAACCTCTCCCGAAGACGCGTTTCAGGTCTCACTATCACTCTCCCTCCCACGGTCGTTTCAGTTTCGTTCACCATCAGCCCAATTCCAAGGCTGTTTCAGTTTCATTCACTGTCGAACTATATCTTCCCCCAGCTGCGTGTTTCAGCTTCCTCCCACTCACCATCACCCTGCTCCAGGGTGGAGATTCTTCTCCGTTCACCACCATCATCATTCACCTTCACTGTCACCTCCCTCACTATGGCTAGTAAAAAAAAAAAAAAAAGCCATCACCCCTCACCATAATCATTTCATCCCATCACTATCAGATCTACTCGTACCCCATCACTGCGCACACTATCCATCCCCAACTCTCCATCACGATCATTATATCCACGTCACCATCATTACTGCCACCAAACCTCACTATCATCACCGCACGAAGGTACGACCCCTCTCCCTCCGGCACGACTGGGAGGAGGAGCTGGCTCGTGAGAGAGAGAGAGAGAGAGAGAGAGAGAGAGAGAGAGAGAGAGAGAGAGAGAGAGAGAGAGAGAGAGAGAGAGAGGTGCGAGTCTTACTGGGGCGCTGCAGTCAAGGACAACACTCAACGCTGCGCCTGTCCGCTTCTGTCTGTCTTCCTAGTCGTCGTCTCTACCCCTACCGTCCCGCTGAACCCCCTGTGCTGGGCCTGGGATACACATCTCCCGTATATCTTACCTCTCAACGTCGATTATACCTAGCGAACAGACTCTCAATATATCTAATAAATTCCTCGCTAAACGAACCAGGGTGGCTTAAAAAAGTCCTTTGATCATCATGTCTTGCCTGTGTGGTATAAATCATCCCTCACCCTTTCCCACTATTTATCATCGTATTATCAGACTGGGTTGGGGGGTCATACTTCATGCTACACCAACCAAGACCATCGCAGCAGCAACACGTGTTCCGGGGACCGACGCCCTGCATGCAAGGACGGGAACCGACGCGATGCCCAACACACACACACACACACACACACACACACACACACACACACGTTAACTTGGTCGGACGTCAACGTCCCACCAGATGACCCGACCACACATACGGCCTCAGCCGCGAAACAAGGTGGGTGGGGTCGCCTTGGCAAATACTAACTGACATGACATATATTCGTTCCCAAGGTTTGACGAGCGGGCACGAACGGAGTTGTATGTATGTATATATGTATTTTTTTCTGGGGCGAGGAGAAGGGGGGTGGGGGTTAACTACGTTATCAGAAATGTATAAAGCAAATAAGACTCGACAGTTGGAGGGGGGGCCGGGCGGGGGGAAGGCGCGCTCAAGCGAAGGGGGGTACATAAAGATAACCTTCGCCTCTGTTACTACTACTACTACTTCATCCCAGATGGCCTCCCCATGTGCCGCCATCCTACGTAACACTGTAGGGGGGCGATCCTCCTCCGTTGCCAGTCTTGACATCAACGCAGCGTGCGATAAATGAGGACATCTACAGGCGAAAACTTACACGATGAGTGGCATCGCCGGCGGTGGAAAGCGCGCGCGAGCGCGTGGCTCCGAACAAGGGAGGGTCGTTTGAAATGGTGGCCGGTTTAAAAATGCTCCTCTCCCTCCTCCTCCTCCTCTCCTCCCTCCCTTCCCTCCTCCTCCTACCTCACCCCCACACACCACACCCCCATGAAACGCTAGGTAACTGGCATGTCCACGCGGGGGTACAATGACCTACTTTCCCGCGCGCGCTGTCCCAGGTGGGGAGCTGCGGGGAAGGTGGAGGATGGGGGGACGGGCGGTGTTTGGCGATAGGAGGAGGGGAGGGGAGGGTTTGGGGGTGGAAGAGAGAGAGAGAGAGAGAGAGAGAGAGAGAGAGAGAGAGAGAGAGAGAGAGAGAGAGAGAGAGAGAGAGAGAGAGAGAGAGAACGGGGGGCGGCGGCGGGAGCGTCGCTGCTGCTGGTGGCGTTGACCTATATCCCTTGCACCCCAATCTACTTTGTGCCATCCACCGCCACCACATACCCACTCCTCCCTCCTCCTCATCATCACCCCCTCCACACACAAATCTATCTGTACACCCCCCCTCCCTCAACACTTCCGCTCACGCGCCCCCCTTTCCCCCCAAAACCCCTCCCTTCCCTTTCCTCCTCACACTGCGACTCCCTCCGTACTCTCCTCTTCCCTTCTCGTAAATGCCCAAGATGCTCTTTCCCTCCCTCATACTCCCTCACACACGACTTCCCTCCCTCTTCCTCCCTCCTACTTTTCCATTCATAAAAGTCCCTCTCTTCTTTTGCCCTCACCACCTACAAACCACGAGGCCATCATATATATATATATATATATATATATATATATATATATATATATATATATATATATATATATATATATACAGGGGTTGAATGGATAGGTAAGGTTACTTCTGTTATAATTAGACCAATGCAGGAGTGACCCACATATCATGGCAGACCCCGCCATCCTCCCGACCAAGACAATGGGGAACATTAACGCCAGCGATAACCTATCGCCCTCCATCGCATCACGATCGACCTATCGTTAATACACGATCGACCTACTGTTAATACACGATCGACCTACCGTTAATACACGATCGACCTACCGTTAATACACGATCGACCTACCGTTAATACACGATCGACCTACCGTTAATACACGATCGACCTACCGTTAATATAGGTGTAGGTACCACTGCCCAGACGGTCATTCTATTCAAAAGGGAGGGGATGGAGAGGTCGCTTGACGGAATGTGAGGTGAGGGACACACCTCAAAACTGCTGTTCTGTGGGTCGAATCTGATCTTGTGGAAGTTCTCCAGCACAAGAACAATAACTATAGCAAGAAAACGTATTTGAAAGACTTAAGATTTTAAGTATTCGCATCGCACTGCAGAATTTAGGCATCGCACTGCAGAATTTAGGCATCGCACTGCAGAATTTAGGCATCGCACTGCAGAATTCGGATATCGCGAAGGAAAGACAAAAATAATATTGAGGTTCCCTTTCCTCACACCTCTAATGAGGTTAACTGGTCGTAGGAGGTGATGCTGCTGTTCTCGGTAGCCCTAACGAGGCTGAACAATCGTGTGGCGATATCAAAGCCGTCCTTCCCCGTACTAACAATGGGGTCATAACCCTTGTGACCACCATCACGACGGTGAGACCTGAGCGCATGATGGCCTGGCCTTTGACCTTGGCTGGGCACACATCGTATCCGAGGGTCGTGCCTTCGTCGTGCTCAAGGGTCGTATCGTCGTCATGCTCAAGTGTCGTACCGTCGTCCTCATGGGTCGTAGCGTGGTGCTGAAAAGGGGGATTTAAGGTGTCGTAATGATTGTGGGGGTTGTAGCTATCGTCCTCCGAAGCACCAATAAGGGCTACGTGACCGTGCAAAAGGGATCAGGTTGCCGTCTCCACTGACGCCTAGGCTGATGAGAGATCGGGGATGAATAATGATTTACGATGGATTATGGAGACTACTGCGTTGTGGTAATCCACTATATTGTTCTGTATGGATCACAGAAGGACGCCACCTTGTTGTATAACCTACGATACTTTGTTCTCATTAAGGGATTACATCAAGATCACTCAACTTTGTTCTGCTGTAGGGATTACAGATAAGGCTTTGTCATACTGTAGGGATTATCAACGAGGCTTTGCTCTACTGTAGGGATTACTGATGAGGCTTTTTTCTACAGTAGGGATTACTAATGGGGCTCTGTTCTACTGTAGGGATTACTAATGGGGCTTTGTTCTACTGTAGGGATTACTAATGGGGCTCTGTTCTACTGTAGGGATTACTAATGGGGCTTTGTTCTACTGTAGGGATTACTAATGGGGCTTTCTTCTACTGTAGGGATTACACCAGCAGACTGGGTTGCTTCGTACTGTATGAACTACGTATGAACAGGCAATCCCTGTTATACCGTAGATTTACTTCAAGTGCTTGAGTGATCTTGTGTCGCGGGGTCATGCGATTATGCATAATATGGTTAAAAGCATCGTGACAGAGTCATCATAGTATAAAAAAAAAGAGGAAGGTTAACACGTCGAAATGAACTTCTCCAACACGACGGTACATCCCGTAAACACGACGGTACGTACCCTAAGCACGACGGTACATTCCTTTGAGGACGACAGTGCGTTCCCTGAGCACGACGGTACATCCCGTGAGCACGACGGTACATCCTCTGAGGACGACGGTACGTACCCTGGGCACGACGGTACATCCCGTGAGCACGACGGTAAATCCCGTGAGCACGACGGTACGTACCCTAAGCACGACGGTACGTACCTTGAGCACGACGGTACGTTCCCTGAGGACGACGGTACGTACCCTGAGCACGACGGTACGTACCCTGAGCACGAGCGGCACGAACCTTAAGTATCAGGGCGGGACCTCTGACCTGATTCTCACGGCTACGAACATCAACTCAATAACACTTGCAAGAATCACTTCACAGTTCGAGGATCGGTTCAATGCTCATCTCAATACATAGCACGAAGCGATCACAGCGTCCGAGACAACACACCACACCAGTGTTCTATATCGGACCTTTTTCTATACTTCTATCAAAACAATTTAGAATATTCCCATGAATGTGATAGCAAATACATTAATGATTTATCAAATAAACACTATGGATATCTGTACATCAGTCTACGTGTGTATCTGCGTATATTTACAAACGCGTGTAAACAGGTATTGGGTATCTGACTAAGCAAGTATTCGACAGAAAGAGACAGAGGATGATATAAACACGGGATAGACGGGGCGATGGACGTATACAGGTAGGCAGAAGTGGACCGTGAGAAGGAGAGGGCTGCACTGGCAGAGAGGCAATGGTACAAACGGATCTACGAAAGAAGATGAGGAGGATAACGAGGAGACGAGGTCACGGAAGGAGGGGGAGGAGGAGGAAGAGGAGAGTGAGGAGGTCAGGGAAGGAGGAGGAGGAGGAGGAGGAGGAGGAGGAGGAGGAGAGGTGAAGCATCAGCAAGATGGAGGTGGAGGAGGAGGAGAGGTGAAGCATCAGCAAGATGGAGGTGGAGGAGGAGAGGTGAAGCATCAGCAAGATGGAGGTGGAGGAGGAGGAGGAGTGGTGAAGCATCAGCAAGATGGAGGTGGAGGAGGAGAAGGAGGAGGAGGAGGGGTGCGTGTGTGTGGGGAGGGATGAGAGTGGAGGGAGGAGAGGGCCGGGGTTGAGGACAACGGCCGCCTCACTGCAGGAAATGAGGTCAATGTTAGCCCGAGGTATTGATTAGTGGCCTTCACTGAGGTCCTCACTGGCTATGCCACTGGTAATACTCCCCCCCTAACGCCGTCGCCCTTACCAAACCCCGCACAGGTCATAACACTGGTTATATCCACTGAATATACCACTACGCTGCCGCCCCTCACTAAATATACCACTGGTTGTATCTCGACAGTGTCTCCCCCTAACTGAACCCACTGATCATAACACTACTTATACACCTAAGCTGCTGTCTACATTGCCCCACTATCTTAACCAGTGGTTATACCCACTGAACATACCAGTATACAGCCGCCCACACACATGAGATGATATAACTATATTCCAGAGTATAGTAAGCCACGAAGGTGAGGCTACATGATGACACATTATCATGAGATAACAAGAAACACCGACCGTCATCTATATTCCTGGGGCTCGCCTCTACCTTCGACGTGGGGACTGGTCCCCTGGTGTGGTATTTATCCCTTGATCAGCCACACCATTTGGGGCCGCGGCTTGCACGCCCCACGTGAACATACCATTCGTAAATACCTACTGTGTTATTCTTCATCAGAGTCGTGTTCAAATGATACAGTTTTTTTGCCTGGGTGAATCCATGCATGTGATTTAATGAATTTTAATTCATTAATCAAACAGCTGCACAGATTAATCATCCATCAAAACTGGCGTATAATACAACGCAGAGATTACAGAGCCACAATATATGCTGCAGAGCTGCAATGAATATTTTGGCTGACTGTCTGTTGCTGAAAGCTTCGAGATGGCTTTGGGTGCGTTTGACCCACTGGCGTACCAGCTCTTGCCTAGCTACTCCGGGAGCGAACTAGTCACAAAGCCAGCGTTCTCGTGAGACGGTATCTTGGCCTAGCCCTTCAAGTTAGGAGAAATGAACTTAAGAGGGAGGCACGGGAGCACCCAGGCCCTACCGGGGAGAGGCAGGTCACCTGACAGCGAGTGACGGAACTACAGGGATGACCTTACTAGAGGATGGATAGGATCTAGGAGAGAGAGAGAGAGAGAGAGAGAGAGAGAGAAAGAGAGAGAGAGAGAGAGAGAGAGAGAGAGAGAGAGAGAGAGAGAGAGAGAGAGAGAGAGAGAGAGACGGGACCACAGAAGGATGGGATCTAGAGCAGGGGAGATTGGGGGGTTGGGGGAGGGGGACGGAGCCCAGGATGGGGGTATAGTCATCCCGGGTCGTCACAGAAGGACCTGGTGTGACCTGACATGGCTCTATAGAGTGTATATGACCCACGTGGAGGGGTAACCGTGCGGTTACATGTAGTCTCCCCTCCTACCTCCTCCCCCAGCCTACCCCGTGACCCAGACGTGACACAGACGCCTCGCGTGACACCCTCAGCATCAGTCATAAGAAACAGCCTGGGCCGTATAACATGACCTCTCCTTGGTGACCACGTTACAAGGGGTCAAATGGGTCACACGCCAGTAACGGGAGTAACCCATCAGTCGCAACAGGAGACCTTGACCTTCTTAGAAAACGGTACGAAAGTTTACCTTCTCGAGGACGACGGTATGATCCTCGAGGACGACGGTATGATCCTCGAGGACGACGGTACGATCCTCGAGGACGACGGTACGATCCTCGAGGACGACGGTACATCCCTTAAGTACTACGATATGGCCCTTGAGCACGGCGGTACGATCCCTGAGCACGACTACGTCGGAACGATCGTTCAACAATACAATACCAACCTTGAGTACGATGGAGTGTGTCCTTCGACCTGACCCTTAAGCGGTCTATGATACCACTTACTTGCACACTCCCCCCTCTCCCCGATCCATCCACCCCACTCCCCACCTCCGCTACCCTCCCACGATAACATGACCATCCCTAACCTACCTCATACTTCTCCCCCTCCCCTCCCTCCCCACCCCATGCCCTATTGTGACCCATTAGGCTGCGTGACCTCGCGTCACACACACACACACACACTCAAGCATTGTCCGCCCCCAACACCATTACTAAATTAGCACATTAGCCTCTCTGTCTGGTTAGCGTAAGGGGGGGTGGGGGCGCGGGCCCACGGACCCTAACAGTCACGCAGACCCTGGTTGGGGTGGGGAGGAGAGGGGCGCACGGACCACTAGCAGTCATGAGGTCTCTTGCTGTGGTGGGGGACGCCCACACACACACACACACACCCAACAGTCATGTGGTCACTTGCTACGGGTGAGGGAGGGTTCCACACACGCACACACACACCCCAGCCTACATACCTCACACTCCCACGAAACCCTCCCCCTCCCCCCGAACCTTACTCCACCACAACCAGTACGACCCATCTACACTCATCCCTTAGATTCAACCTAACTCACCCGTACTCATCCTGCCTCAGCAGTTATCACCCCTGTTTCACCCTCATCTCACAAGACTCGCCAACGTCACCCATGGCCTTACTCAAACTCAACCTTGTCCTCTCCCTCCCCACACTCATTATTCACCCTACATTACCCATACTCACCTCAACTCCTTTCACGCATTCTACCTGTCTTACCTTCGTAGCCTTCCATTGTCCCAAACACCTGCATTGATTTGTGTACAACTCCCTGTCTTAAATTCACTGAGTCTTACTCACATGCGTATATATTCTCTCTCATTCACACTGTAAGTCTCATCCACGCGTGTGCAGTCTCACCCATATACGCACTACGTTACTCACACTCCCTCCTCCGTCTCACCCATATACGCACTGCCTTACTCACATTCGCCATGACCCACATTTTGCCCAAGTCTGACCTACATTCCGCCTGGCTCAGATGTCACATCCACCGGCCGTAGCTGACCTCACCTTACCCATACTCACCCTGCAACACTCACCTTCCACCCATACTCACGACGCTCGTCATCCATCATCATCCGCACGAACTGCCCTTCCATGTTATCTCGTCCGTACATCATCCTTCTCATCCATCTACCTTATCTCCTATCCATCTGTTTATCGTGTGTACGTCCATCCATCGTATCTCCCATCCATCCATCTACATTAACCCCATCCATCTATCTATCTTAACTAATCTAACCCTCTCATCTCCTACCCAACCATCTATCTTATCCCCCCGCCCATCTATCTACTTTATCTCACATCCATCCATTCTATCCTCCCACCTGTCTATCCAGCTTACCTCCCACCCGCCCGTCCACTCATGTCACCCACCACAATGAACTTCTTCCTTGAATGAAGTTCCTGATCTCTTCTCCCAAGGTGATTCATTAGAGTTAATTTCAACCTCTTCTACTAAACCAAACAACACTCAACCAACTTCCCACCATTCTTATACATACATACATACATATATATATATATATATATATATATATATATATATATATATATATATATATATATATATATATATATATATATATATATATATATATATATATTCCTATGAGTCCACGGGGAAAATGAAACACGGTAAGTTCCCAAGTGCACTTTCGTGTAATGATCACATCATCAGGGGAGACACAAGAGAGAAATATATATATATATATATATATATATATATATATATATATATATATATATATATATATATATATATATATATATATATATATATATATATATATCAGTGATGGATTGCGCAAAAGATGCTTGTGGCATGAGAAGAGTGGGAGGTGGGCTGTTTAGAAAGGGTAGTGAGTGGTGGGATGAAGAAGTAAGAGTATTAGTGAAAGAGAAGAGAGAGGCATTTGGACGATTTTTGCAGGGAAAAAATGCAATTGAGTGGGAGAAGTATAAAAGAAAGAGACAGGAGGTCAAGAGAAAGGTGCAAGAGGTGAAAAAAAGGGCAAATGAGAGTTGGGGTGAGAGACTATCAGTAAATTTTAGGGAGAATAAAAAGATGTTCTGGAAGGAGGTAAATAGGGTGCGTAAGACAAGGGAGCAAATGGGAACTTCAGTGAAGGGCGTAAATGGGGAGGTGATAACAAGTAGTGGTGATGTGAGAAGGAGATGGAATGAGTATTTTGAAGGTTTGTTGAATGTGTCTGATGACAGAGTGGCAGATATAGGGTGTTTGGGTCGAGGTGGTGTGCAAAGTGAGAGGGTTAGGGAAAATGATTTGGTAAACAGAGAAGAGGTAGTAAAAGCTTTGCGGAAGATGAAAGCCGGCAAGGCAGCAGGTTTGGATGGTATTGCAGTGGAATTTATTAAAAAAGGGGGTGACTGTATTGTTGACTGGTTGGTAAGGTTATTTAATGTATGTATGACTCATGGTGAGGTGCCTGAGGATTGGCGGAATGCGTGCATAGTGCCATTGTACAAAGGCAAAGGGGATAAGAGTGAGTGCTCAAATTACAGAGGTATAAGTTTGTTGAGTATTCCTGGTAAATTATATGGGAGGGTATTGATTGAGAGGGTGAAGGCATGTACAGAGCATCAGATTGGGGAAGAGCAGTGTGGTTTCAGAAGTGGTAGAGGATGTGTGGATCAGGTGTTTGCTTTGAAGAATGTATGTGAGAAATACTTAGAAAAGCAAATGGATTTGTATGTAGCATTTATGGATCTGGAGAAGGCATATGATAGAGTTGATAGAGATGCTCTGTGGAAGGTATTAAGAATATATGGTGTGGGAGGCAAGTTGTTAGAAGCAGTGAAAAGTTTTTATCGAGGATGTAAGGCATGTGTACGTGTAGGAAGAGAGGAAAGTGATTGGTTCTCAGTGAATGTAGGTTTGCGGCAGGGGTGTGTGATGTCTCCATGGTTGTTTAATTTGTTTATGGATGGGGTTGTTAGGGAGGTAAATGCAAGAGTCTTGGAAAGAGGGGCAAGTATGAAGTCTGTTGGGGATGAGAGAGCTTGGGAAGTGAGTCAGTTGTTGTTCGCTGATGATACAGCGCTGGTGGCGGATTCATGTGAGAAACTGCAGAAGCTGGTGACGGAGTTTGGTAAAGTGTGTGGAAGAAGAAAGTTAAGAGTAAATGTGAATAAGAGCAAGGTTATTAGGTACAGTAGGGTTGAGGGTCAAGTCAATTGGGAGGTGAGTTTGAATGGTGAAAAACTGGAGGAAGTGAAGTGTTTTAGATATCTGGGAGTGGATCTGTCAGCGGATGGAACCATGGAAGCGGAAGTGGATCATAGGGTGGGGGAGGGGGCGAAAATTTTGGGAGCCTTGAAAAATGTGTGGAAGTCGAGAACATTATCCCGGAAAGCAAAAATGGGTATGTTTGAAGGAATAGTAGTTCCAACAATGTTGTATGGTTGCGAGGCGTGGGCTATGGATAGAGTTGTGCGCAGGAGGATGGATGTGCTGGAAATGAGATGTTTGAGGACAATGTGTGGTGTGAGGTGGTTTGATCGAGTAAGTAACGTAAGGGTAAGAGAGATGTGTGGAAATAAAAAGAGCGTGGTTGAGAGAGCAGAAGAGGGTGTTTTGAAATGGTTTGGGCACATGGAGAGAATGAGTGAGGAAAGATTGACCAAGAGGATATATGTGTCGGAGGTGGAGGGAACGAGGAGAAGAGGGAGACCAAATTGGAGGTGGAAAGATGGAGTGAAAAAGATTTTGTGTGATCGGGGCCTGAACATGCAGGAGGGTGAAAGGAGGGCAAGGAATAGAGTGAATTGGAGCGATGTGGTATACAGGGGTTGACGTGCTGTCAGTGGATTGAATCAAGGCATGTGAAGCGTCCGGGGTAAACCATGGAAAGCTGTGTAGGTATGTATATTTGCGTGTGTGGACGTGTGTATGTACATGTGTATGGGGGGGGGTTGGGCCATTTCTTTCGTCTGTTTCCTTGCGCTACCTCGCAAACGCGGGAGACAGCGACAAAGTATAAAAAAAAAAAAAAAAAAAAAAAAATATATATATATATATATATATATATATATATATATATATATATATATATATATATATATATATATATATATATATATATATAACGTCTAACGAGCCTACGTTAACACCACTCACTGAACTAATTCTTGCCTCTGTCACGTACACAATCATCATCATATATCAAAAGCATATCTGCTGATTTCATTCTCTTGCATTAAAATGATGAATCCTATCACATTCCCTTCAGCCACACCAGTCCATATACGTCTAGACGTATGTGGTTGTAAACTCGCCCTTTTCTGAGAATTAGCCACCTGAGGACGACGTATACGACCCTTGAACACACGACGGTACGACCCCAGGGCAAGACGGTACACCAGCCCTTAGGCGTGACGACCTGGTCTTTGACCCTCAAAGGCCCGGTAAGAGCCAAGGTCGTCGTGGCCACACGTCACACCGTCGTGTCCAAGGCTCCCACCATATGTCGTATTCGAGGATCGTACCGGCGGCGCTCAGGGGGGTCGTAACCACTCTGCTCAAGGGTCGTAAATGTCTGTGCTCAGTGAGCCAACCGGCAGAGTCTGTGATCCCGTCCCAATCTCGCAGTCTGGATGCGAGGGACGAGATACGCCCAATCCCCTGGTGGAGGCTGGAGATGGAAGGAAGGAAGGAAGGAAGGGAGAGGAGGAGGAGGAGGAGGAGACGGTCCTACCCTGAACAATTTTACGATCAAAAGGATAATGATGAATAATCCTCACCACTCGCTCCGGGGGAAGCTCGAGAGAGAGAGAGAGAGAGAGAGAGAGAGAGAGAGAGAGAGAGAGAGAGAGAGAGAGAGAGAGAGAGAGAGAGAGAGAGAGAGAGAGATTCCCGGCGTAAGGTCGGACGGTGCCACCCTCCCTGCCCAGGAATGTCCCCGCACAATGCCAAGTGTGTGACGACATCTTGGCACACGCACAGGCGCCCCCACCTGCCACGGAACGACGGGCGCGAACCCGCGCCCGTCGTTCCCTCCAGCGGCACGACTTGGAATGTCGCTGCGAGGGCGACCCGTCGCTTCTACGACCCGAAAAAGAGTGTCTCTCTCTCTCTCTCTCTCTCTCTCTCTCTCTCTCTCTCTCTCTCTCTCTCTCTCTCTCTCTCTCTCTCTCTCGGGCGTTTACAATCGCGACTGCGAGGTGAACTACCAACTCAGCTACCGCACTCGCCACGGACGAAGTCGGGCACGATGACCGCACAGCCACCGACACCACCCACAAGAACTACAACATCTACTCTTCATGCGCTACCAACTCTACAACCACCACATCAAACTCACAATCGTTACCCAACCCCCCTTAACTCCCTTGTAATCAGGATACGTCAACACAGTCATTACGACGGGACGACCCTTGGGAGATACGCCAACACGCCAGTGCGACGAGACGACCCACTGAGAACGACGGGACGACCCACTGAGAACGACGGGACGACCCACTGAGAACGACGAGACGACCCACTGAGAACGACGGGACGACCCACTGAGAACGACGAGACGACCCACTGAGAACGACGGGACGACCCACTGAAAACGACGGGACGACCCTCGGGAGATACGTCAACACGTCAGTATGACTGAGAACGACGGGACGACCAGCTGACAACGACGGGACGACCCTCGGGGGTCATATGACGGCACGGGGGCGTGCAGGAAACGACAGGATGGGGGTCGAGGTGATTGGGTGACGTGACCGGTGTGTACGAGTCATGAAGATGGGCTATTATGACGTAACTGTCACAGTGAGGCAGGGATTTATGCCAGCTTCAACTGTCGTGGTGCTTACCGTAGCTGACCATAAATCACTCGGGCGTGGGTTCGAATCCTGGGCGAGGACAGTTGGCCCACAGCCAACGCAGCTGTTTATCCTCAACTTGAGGGGGTTGGTTGATAAATGGTGACCTAGCGTAGGCCAGGGTTGTGTGTGTGTGTGTGTGTGTGTGTGTGTGTGTGTGTGTGTGTGTGTGTGTGTGTGTGTGTGTGTGTGTGATTACTATTTGTGTGTTACGGGGAAAGAGTATTACACTCGTCCCTTAACCTTGCGTATATATATCGTCTTTCTATCCACACACACACACACACACACACACACACACACACACACACACACACGCTTACACACACACACACACACACACACACACGCTTACACACACACACACACACACACACACACACACACACACACACACACAGTTTATTTAGTAAACAAAACACCACACCAGGAGCAGATACCAAAGACATAAATGGAGACATTAAGCAAAGATACAAAATTGAGATACATAATATACATAAGATTAACGAAGAGGGACAAGGACATTAATCACCCACGAAAGAAAAAAAAAAAAAGGACAAAATAAAAACTGGAGATACACAGAGAAAAGATAAACGTAAACGAGGCATAGAATAAGTCAGAGAGGAAATATATTACAATACAAACAATAACACGAGAAGGTCAAGATTAATATTTACATTATAAGTGACACTGGCCTATTGTGGGAAAGACTTGAGGCCAAACGCGAAATAAAATGTGGTGAATATGACGGCAAGGTTGGGGAGACGGAGGGGTGGGGGAGGGGGAGGGGGAGAGGGAGGGGGAGGGGGAGGGGGAGAGGGAGAGGGAGAGGGAGGGGGGAGGGGGTTGGTCAAGATTGTGAAGGACTTTTAAGACCGTGGGACGACGGTGGGGGTGTGGGGAGGGAGGGGGGGGGTAGATCGGGGGGCCGAGACGCCCACACCAATGTAGCGTTAATAGCCATGCTTAACAAGTACGTCAACATGACCTCTATTTGAAGTACTTAGACGGTAGGAAGTGTGTGTGTGTGTGTGTGTGTGTGTGTGTGTGTGTGTGTGTGTGTGTGTGTGTGTGTCCTTCCAGGCACTTAGGCTGAGGGATTCTTCATAACTCACCGTCCCAACAACCCCACTTGCTGAAATGGCTCTAATGCTCTGTGGCTGTCATTATCATCTCTCTCTCTCTCTCTCTCTCTCTCTCTCTCTCTCTCTCTCTCTCTCTCTCTCTCTCTCTCTCTCTCTCTCTCTCTCTCTCCTCTAAAAGCCAGGACCTCCACCATAATCAAGAGACTTTAACTCCTTGAGCACGACGACGGGACGACGAACCTAAGCTTGAAGGTGCATAACGACACAAAGTTGGACCACGACGGCACGAACGACCCTTGGGGCATGATGATATCAAGCCTGGTCCTTGGCCTGAGCCATGGAAGGGCCACAACCTACCACACCCGAGGGTCGTCCCGCCGTCGTCTTTATGGGACGACCTGATAAAGGTCACGGGACGTCATCGTAGGCAGTGGCTCAGGGGGCTGCCTTCCGCGAACCTTGGCTCGAGGCGGCCGGCAGAAGATGCGACCCGGCCACGGATGCCTCATGAACCGAAGACACTAGGAAGCTCAAGCGCCCTTGACTGGCTGGCTGAACACCGGGTCAGCAAACTGGAGCGACCGAAAGGGCCTCTTTTTCTTCTTTTTTTTTTCTTTTTTTTTTACCCTCCTACCTTCCCCCTTTCTCCATTCATGGCAACCTCATGGTCGCGGTGGTCCTACAACCCGTCCTTCCAGTCAACAGCTACGAACCTTCTTCGTAATACTCCCAGGATCCCTACAACGCTCCCTCCCACCTCCTACTCCCGGTCAGAGTCTTCAACTCCCACAACTCGTCCCTTTAGCCAACCTTCCAAGAAACCTTCCCTTCATTACTCGCCCCTCCTCTCAGCCCTCCCACAACCCTCCAACACCCGCTCCCCTCCCAAGTTCTACAACTGGATTGTCATGAGCCCCTTGAATGGCTTGTAATCAAAGCATATTCTACATATAACAGAGTCACGGTACAACCTATCATCACATGAAGTTACATTCTCTCTCTCTCTCTCTCTCTCTCTCTCTCTCTCTCTCTCTCTCTCTCTCTCTCTCTCTCTCTCTCGAAAAATATAAAGTCCTGTCACAGTCTCACGTTCACATACGCCTACATACGCCAGTTTCAGGGGGGGCTGGCTTCTTACCCCAGCAGGTCCGTCAGCTAATAAGCTTCCCCCCGGTGAGGAACTGGTTTACTGGACTCGTCGACGTTGCAAGATTCTGTTGACCATAACCTGTGCGACCCAGCTGGTCCGGCAGAACCTTGAGGGAAGCTGTCCATATCGTTTTCTGGGTTCTTCCCATTGTGTGCCTTACATCCGCTGGTAGCGGCTGCATCCCAAGTGGATCCCAGACACATTCTCTTCTTTTCCTTCCCCCTATTTTCTCCTACATCACCAGTACACTACTGTGGCCATCACCAGTACACTACTGTGGCCATCATTTCCACTCGGTGTCCTAATCTGTCATTCCGCGCGAGAGAATTGCCCTCGCGTGCAAGTTTTGGGGGACGAGACCTTCAGGTGCATTTATGATGGATCTCTCGCGTGTGTTCTGACGGGTATACGGTTTTAGAACTGTCACCTTGTCCTAGTGCCTCGCATGATTCACTGAACCGAGCAGGACAAACATAATATGATTCGACCTTGTCCCAGACAAATCCCCTTCTCGATTGGCTGGTTCGTTATTTGGCGGCTTTAGATCAATAGACGACCATCGGGGGTCGCACCCAGGGCCGCCGGCGTCAACTGAACCTCCAACCAAAGAGTCGTGAACACCTGCAGGTGTGATTCAGGTGATTAAGATGATTCGAAGACCACACACACACACACACACACACACACACACACACGCCTACGCTGCATAAATGTCCCCCTGCCTCTCTAAGACTATTCGGAAACACAGAAAACGGACATCATCACAACAGATTATGACATACCGCAGTTCCTGATATATGTAAGTCCCACTGGATATATATATGTAAGTCCCACTGCAGTGATGCAAGAATGTGGTCGTTTCATGTGAAGACATAACTGACACTCAGAACGACCGCATTATCAGAGTGTAGTTAACTCTGCGACACGACCAATTTACGTACAGTTTTCGCGAGAGTGTAATGACCCTTTAATATTCCAGTGGTTCTTTAAGGATAATGGTGATATGGTTAGCAATGTAGTCGTACATGATGTGTTACATCAATCAGGGCTCCCCTGCTGTCTGCTACCATTGTGCTATCCTCTTCGTCCTGTACTACTACAGCTTATCACGGGAGTAAAATAATGTGTACTTGGTTATCTATAAGTGTGGAAGAGCTGTGTATTTTCTATGTATTTCAGCCTCTCTAATTCATGCAATACGGTGCTCGAATGGGAATCTTTGTTTTCGACACGAATCATAACGCACAAAACATTGTAAATGGTAAAAATGGGTCGACCCAGCAATTGAGAAACACCAACGAATTAACCTATTCACGTTTTAGTCTCATATGATCAACTTCTGCAGAAGACTAAACGAATCAAATATGCAACAAGGACAAAAAAATAGAGCAAATAAGCACCACTTCCTTGAAATACGCTGTATGAATAAAACGTCAAGTCTGGAGGACGAACTGCTGAAATGAACAAAAAGAGTAACAAAAGAGTAAGCAATTCTGACGTCACACACAGAGACAGACTTCTGACTGAAACATGAAGATCGTCCCGCTTCCACACGAGAGAGAGAGAGAGAGAGAGAGAGAGAGAGAGAGAGAGAGAGAGAGAGAGAGAGAGAGAGAGAGAGAGAGAGAGAGAGTAGGAGGAGGAGTAAGAGGATTACGTCTCGACCACATATCAATGACCCCCGGGCGTCGACAAGGAACGCGCGCGGGGTCAACTCTGGCGTACGACCAGCAAACACTTACGACCACGTCTGAAAACCAGGAGAACGAAGGACGTGGAGTGAGTTGACCCAGATGATACGAGCGTCACATACACACACACACACACACACACACACATTGGGTATTGACGCGTGCGATGACCGCTTCTGTGAGCAGGCCAGAGGCCCAATTACAGTCTGCTGTTATCCTTCGTGTTCTGCGGGCGTGCTGTACTCTCCTGTACCACTCGCGGCGAAGGACACGAGCCATCAGACAAATACAACACGAAGGCGTTATAAATGTTATATTACAACACGAAGGCGTTAAAAATGTTATACTACAACACGAAGGCGTTAAAAATGTTATACTACAACACGAAGGCATTATAAATGTTATATTACAACACGAAGGCGTTAAAAATGTTATACTACAACACGAAGGCGTTAAAAATGTTATACTACAACACGAAGGCATTATAAATGTTATATTACAACACGAAGGCGTTAAAAATGTTTTATTGATTTTTACCAACCTTAAAAAAAAAGAACTAAAAATAGGCATTTTCTATTCATCAGTATTTTTAGCGAGCGTAATACATTATAACCTGAAAAAAAAAAAACGTTTGAAACGTTTAAATGAATCCTGAATCACCCAGCTCAGGATATACATGTAAAGCCGCGGTAGTGAAACAATTCAAGCTTAACGCCAGCTTTTAAAAACTAACATGGTCGTGCGTACTACGCAAAAAAAAAAGGAGCTACGCAGCTGTGAGATCCCTGGATGAAGATGAAAGCTTTATTCAACAGCTCTTTTGCGTCTGTGACAACTGCGTGGGCACACGTATCGTAATGGTGGCCTAAGAGCGTCGTAAATCTGCTCCAGTTGACGTTGTAAAGTGTGTCTCACTTGACATCCGTCTCGGGACTTCAAGGCATCCGACCGAGTTCCCTGAACCCATGAAAGGCTGAGTCAAAGGCCAAGCCATTTATGTACGTGAGGGTCGTAAGCTGGTGTTCCGGGATCGAACCGTCGTCTTTAAGGATCGTATCGTCGCCCCCACGCCTCCCCCTTCTAAAAGATCGTACCGTCGTCGCCCCCAACCCTCCCCCTCCTAAGGGATCGTACCGTCGGGGTCAAGGGGTTAAACAACACTGAGGCACCTACTTTAAGAGCCGCTTAAAGATAAGAAGGAGATTACTCTTATCATTATTTTTTTTTTTTCTTGCGTGGCTGAAGCACCGGAGGGAGGCCTTGCTCGCTGCCACCTGGCGCGCTTGCGACGTAACTCTTTCTTGTCGCTCGAGATCAGAATGGACGGTGCCCGACGCCGACGCCGGCCTCCTCGTTGCGACAGGACCCCGCGCCTGGGCGGGGGTGGGGGCACCTGGAGGATCGTAACCTAACCTACAACACCGCCGGCCACAAAATCTCCTGCAGTGTACATACATGATGACAGGAAGCACCGGGGGCCGCCGCCGTCATGTCCCGCGCCGCCCCTCGATTCCCGGCCCAGTCGCACGGAGAGAGAGAGAGAGAGAGAGAGAGAGAGAGAGAGAGAGAGAGAGAGAGAGAGAGAGAGAGAGAGAGAGAGAGCACCAACCCCTCCATCCACTCACTCCTGCCTCCTCCTCCTCCTCCTAAGCAACTGCTGCACCCGTCATCATCCACCAGTGAGAGTTGCACCACGCCCCAATAACTCAATCGAAGGGGAGGGGTGTGCGACGACATCACACCACAAGCGACCGACGACTACCCACGGTGGCTGAGGTAGCCGGGGCCGGCGTAAATCATACCCCCGCTGTACCACCGTCCACGAGCGATCGTTACGTCCAATCAACGCGGGGAGGGAGAGAGGGGGGAGGAGGAGGAGGGAGAACGAGCGCGACAATACCTACCCATCCGAGGCGATCGGGTTGTGTTTTTGGGCGGCCAAAAAGAAGGGCGTGATCATTTCTCTGACGACAAGAGGTAGTCTCGACTTCCCGATCCCTCTAACGCGGCGAGATGAGACTCTCGGGTTTAACCTCCCCCACCCCGGTATCTCCCCAGGTGATGCTGCGGGTCACTTACCACTTCTCTCTCGTCTGCCAGTCGTTCATGGGGTGAGCCGTCCACAAAGCTGAGTCCTTTACATCCACGTCCATATATGGGTGATCCTGGAAGCTCCCCATTCCATATATGAGTCCCCTACTTACCCTCCTACCCTCCCTTATCCCTTATGTGGATCATCCACTTATCTCCCCACTCCTTGTGTGGCTGATCCACTTACCTCCCCGTACCTTATGTGCCTCCTCGTTTTACCTCCCCATCCCTCATGCGCTGATATGGTTAATCTGTTCATCTCCCCCACCCCTCACCAAGTGTCCACATAGCTGATCTCTTTGCCTCCCCACCACACATCACTAGCTCTGACCAATACCTCCCCCACCCCTGTATCACCCATTCTGAAAGATAGCTTCCTACCTTCACGGAGTCAAAGTGACAGATAGCTTTCTAGCTTTATCCAAGCTTTAGCACGTGGCAAGCTGACGTTTAGCTTCCAGACTTCGAATACGCATTGCAGTGACTGACGCCATGCCCCCACCTAACACCCCCACATGTGAAATAGTGACTTTTGTGAGTTCTCAAGCCCCTCCAACCTCTCGAACAGTGATGTCAACCTTTGCCATGGGCTTCACCCCTCCCTCAGCAACCTTTTGCTATGGTCTACCCACAGCCACTTCTGCCATGGTGTTCCCACCTACACCAACTGCCACACGGTCTATCCCCAACAACCTTTGCCATGGTCACCCCCCAACAACTTTTACTAGAGTGCCCTTCCTACCCCCGCCAACCAACCCCCCACCCCCTACAGCAAGCCTCGCCGGAATCAACCCCCACCAACCTTTTCCCGTGATGTCCCCCAAATCAACTCATGCCATAGTCTACCCCCCCTCCAAGCCCACATTCCGCCTCAGCCTCCCACCCCTCCTGCAAGATTTGCCGTGGGCACCAATATCGCATCAAGTCCGCCCCCCCTCCCCCTAAAAAAAAAAACGGTAACAGTAACAAACATATATTCTTCCCGGTCCCCCCCTCCCACTACCCTCCCTCCTCCCCCTCCACCTCCACCTATGATCAGGACTGGAGAGGAGGGAGGGAGGGGGAGGGGGGGGAGACAGCCCACAAAAAGCGGCCAGACAAGACCCAACGCGACTATTAGCGGCCGTCTCGCCCCCTTAACGCTGGCTATAATTAAATGTGTTCACACACACACACACACACACACACACACACACACACACACACACACACACAACCGTAAGCCCAGGACACCAGGCTGGTCAAGGGTGGGGCACGGATGCCAGGGACAAGTGTAAACCTGACTGATATCAATTCATTCTCTCTCTCTCTCTCTCTCTCTCTCTCTCTCTCTCTCTCTCTCTCTCTCTCTCTCTCTCTCTCTCTCTCTCTCACCCCACCCGGTTCGGGACTTAACACAAAATCGTCCCCAACACAACACCACCGACGAGTGTGACTTTCCCCCCCACCCCACCCACCCACCGTTCCTTCCTCTAGGTGGCCACGGTAAACCGCAGGTCGAATCCGTGTGGCCAGTGTGACACCGGCGGACCGGCAGCAAGGTTCACAAACCAGTCGAGGGAATGTCTTTAATGAGGAGGAACGAACGAGCACGACCCTTGAACACGGAGGTGCGACCCTTGAACACGGAGGTGCGACCCTTGAACACGACGGTGCGACCCTTGAACACGACGGTCCGTCCCTTGAACACGACGGTACGACCCTTGAACACGACGGTGCGACCCTTGAACACGACGACACGTCCCTTGAGGGCCCATAAATGATACGATTCCCTTCGATCAAGAACGGCTTTTGACTTTTGCGACCTGACCCCGTCCACACGTCATGCCAGGCGGGTGAAAACACGCCCACCCTCCATCCCTCACCCCACCAGCAACTGCCCCCCCCCCCCCCCTCTCTCTCTCTCTCTCTCTCTCTCTCTCTCTCTCTCTCTCTCTCTCTCTCTCTCTCTCTCTCTCTCTCTCTCCAACAACCACACGCAAAAAAAAAATAAAAATAAGTAAATCTTAATGCACCGAGGCTCAGAATTAAATATCCGACGACCCACCATAACTCCAGTGTCTTTGAGAGCACGACTTAACAGCCCCCACTCCCCTAACTAACCAGTTCTCCCCCCACCCCTTAATAACTCATAACCAGGCTACAAGCACAATGTTCTCCGGATTAAAATGGAAACGCCGATAAATATTCACGGGCAAAGGAATTACTTTTGATTATACCGTAACTGAACCCGCTCGTGTGTGTGTGTGTGTGTGTGTGTGTGTGTGTGTGTGAGTACGTGAATCCGCTCGTACGGGACATAGTTCACACCCTCAGTGCGAGATTTTCACCCATAACTCCACTATCTTCACCTCTGCCATATTACAACGCTATTTTCCTCCACTTAATATCTAAATATATATTTTTTCCCCCCCAGCTGCCATGCCCCAGCTTAAGCTGCACCCCCCCCCCCCCACACACATCACTAAGCTAAGCCCCACAGAACGTTACTTGCTCCCCCCCCCCCCCCCACGATACCTTATCTCTAAACGTATATACGCCGGACGTATATACGCCGGACGTAATCTTGTTAGAGCAGAGTAATTATGCAAAGCAAATGAGCATTTAATAAAGCCGCAGGGGGAGACCGACCCTCACCCCCCTTAACTACTAATTAACGTTCGAACCACTCGGATTAACAAACTTTAATAGGGGTAATTAGGGGTGTTGGGGGTGGGGGGTGGTTTTCATTTCCCCTAGGGGGGTGAGGGGGGTATATTTACAAACACAGTTACGACGTCTAAGTTCAACCCCCGTGTAGCAGGGACAGAATGGAAGGTATTTTTTTTTACAAAGTTCTTTTCTTACCCACCCCCCTCCCGAAAACCAGACGTTTGAAAGCTAACACACACACACACACACACACACACACACACACACACACACACACACACACACACACACACACACACACATATATACATACATATATATATATATATATATATATATATATATATATATATATATATATATATATATATATATATACACCATGATAACCCTAAGCTAATCTTTAAACCAATTTAAACCTAAGTTAAAGAAAACCTAATCGAAAACCAATTTAAGTCTAAGTTAAAGTAAACCTAATGGAAAACCAATTTAAATCTAAGTTAAAGTAAACCTGATCATAAACTAATTTATATTTAAGTAAAAGTAAACCTAAGTTGAAGCCCTGACAAACCTTTGAGTAAAGTATGACCAAGTTTAAAAGTAAACCCTGAGAAAACACAATATGCGTGAACCAAGGTAAACCAACGTTAAAAGTTAACCAAACAAGCTAAACCTGAATCATGGTAAACCCAAGGCAAAAAATGGTCACAGTAAACCTACTGTAGAGGGAAGGGGGGACGACACCAAGGTGAACCTTGAACTGGAAGTAAACCGAAGTAAACCTTAGTTCTGAAGCGCACCCGAGGTAAACCTCACCTAAACCCCGACCCTCGCCAGCCAATCAGAACCCGACCAGAGCAGACCAGACGGAGTGGCACCCGTAGCACAAAACAACCATCCGCTCCCATCCGACGCCATGGTTACGTAATTGGTCGCACGACTTGATAATGATCTACGACCCTGGTGATTGGGGGATCAACCAATACCTACCTGGTTTACGCTTTAACTGACCTCCCTCCCCTCCCCACTAAACACACGTACGCACACACCATCCTTGTGACGGGGTGAGGTTTACCCGTACGAGGGTGAGGGGGGAGGAAGTAGATAATCTACTTAAAACAGGCTCTTATTTTAAAGAAAAAAAAAAACTGTACCTTGCATAATCCCAAGCTAAACGACGGCAAATAAACTGCACCAGGGGAGGAGGAAGGGAAAAAAAATAACTGTACCAGATGTAAAATATTACAGTATCGGACTGAGTGGACTGTACCACACGGCTCTTACAGCTATGACGCGAACCCCCTCTACCACAGAGAGACATAGCAACACTCGTCTCCCAACCTCACTCTCGACCACTAACTTCCGTACGAGATCTTTTACAAACTCGTGCGTAGTTCCCTCACAAGTTATTCCTCCCCTCCCGCTGCGTTACTCCTCTGAGCGACGACTTGTGGCCACAGCCCCAAAATCGAGACGTATGTCCGTCAAAGCCACGACGGTGACCAAGAAAATGAAAAGTACCGAAACCCTTTTCGAGAAGGAAAGACTCGTTACTATCATCTCCAATATTTCTAAAGGAAAGCAGGAGGTTAAGCTGGCAAGCAGGAGGTTAACCTGGCAAGCAGGAGGTTAACCTGGCAAGCAGGAGGTTAACGTGACAAGCAGGAGGATAACACGACAAGCAAGAGATTAACATGACAAAGCAAAGAGTTAACATGGCAAGCAAGAGGTTAAACCTGGCAAGCCGGAGGTTAACATGCCAAGCAGGAGGTTAACATAGCAAGCAGGAGGTTAACATGGCAAGCAGGAGGTTAACATGGCAAGCAGATCAAAACGGCAAGCGGGAGGTCAACACGGCAGGCTTGTGGTGTGTGTGTGTGTGGGGGGGGGGAGGGGGTGGCGAGGAGGTCAACGCAGCCATGGGGGGATCAGGATGTGGTGAGGGGGGGAAGGGAGAGGAGGAGGGTCAAGCGACGGTTCTCGAGAGCCCTCACAACACACACACACACACACACACACACACACACACACACACACACACACACACACATTATGCCGCTAAGTAGGTAACGGACGTGCCATGATCTGAAGACCTCTGGAATTAGCACTGGAGGGGAGGCGGGGCGGGGGGGGGGGGTTATGTTCCATTACTCAGACTGGGGGGGGGGGGAGAGAGGGGGGCTATATGTTCCATTAGATAACACGGTGCTATGTTACATTACATCACATGGTGATACTATGTTACGCGGTATTGTTTACGGATCATGTTACATTATATCACATCGGGGGGTTACAATCACATGGAAGCCATGTTACAATATATCACATGGGGGGGGGGGCAGCCAGGTTACAATCCCATGGAAGCCATGTTACAATATATCACATGGGAGGGCAGCCAGGTTACAATCACATGGAAGCCATGTTACAATATATCACATGGGAGGGCAGCCAGGTTACAATCCCATGGAGGCCAAGCTACACTATACCACAATGGGCCCAAAACACGAAGGGTGTGTAAGATGGTTCCATGAGGGACATCACTTCGACTCTCCCAGGGCGGCTTCTATAGGTACTTCCGGGGCATCTCTTCAGCTCTCCTAAGAAGCAGCTGATGTCTACAGTCTCCTGCTTCCATGATCATGATGACGACCATAAATGAACGAGGATCATTACAGAAAAGAAAAAGAAACGTACGTCATCGTAACAATGACTCCATATACACCAACTGCATCGTGTACCAATTTCACATTCACGAAAAACTAAGTCATTATGTCCACTTACCCTGAATAACCACGTCTCCATTTACACTCCCATTTACATAAATCGCCACGCGGTAAATGGTCATAATCAGTGTCCCGGCCTTCCTAAACTGCTCTACCCCTTAATTACCTAACCACCTGAGCATGATGGTACGACCCTTGAGCATGATGCTGTGACCTTTGACCTGGACTCGGGATGGTCATGGTGAAAGGCGAGACTATCACAGCGAGAGGTCGCATCGTCGCACTCAAGGGTCGTGCCGCCGTGAAGAAGGGGTTTAATTGCACACCCACTACACACCTGTGCACCTAGCTCACGTTTTCTATAACGTTAATCACCTACTCCCATCGGCGATCTACTCTAGAAATTTTAACTGTTCAGACACTGCTGAGGCATTATATCATTTCTGGCCTTCATACTACTAATAAAACCACGCAAATAATACACCCATCACGAAAACCATTAACCAAATAAACGATAAATTATGATTCAACAAACAGCTGGCTTCCGAGAAGGTCGTTTCGTCTGTAGCACATCATTATGCAGTTGGTATTTCACCTTAACAAGGCATAGGTACACCAGCCATATAACACTATATGTGTTCTCAATCGTACACGATCTCAGTTTGAACGTTATCAAGCGAAAATGTTGACAGGCATGTATATTAATTTTGGTAAAATTAACCTCTCACGCTTAAAAATCTGTTTTATAACAACAATTACAGAAATAAGATAATTATAAGGCCAGAGGCACTACCGCTAGAGGACTAATCATTTCAACATGTATGACTTTCAGTGCCAATACACTACGGTCGCTGGAAGTTATCATAATGAAATAAGATGTGAATATTGAAACTGTATCTGTCACGCGCGATTTACAGCATCATCTGGCAACACCGCATTTACCCCTCCCATTTTCCTTTCGTATCATCGCAACGAGATAATGATAAAAGTTAATTTCGATCCCAGTGCAACGTTCAGTTCCTAATATGAGCCTCTGACACACCTCCTTGAAACCTGGAATGCAGAACGAAGCAAACTTGACTGGGGGACTTTAAGGCTCCATAAAACACTAGTCGACAACTGATCATCAGTTCCAACGGGACTCACTAGGGTGCGGGACGCCAAGACCTTGACTTTATTCACATTAACTACTATTCAAATTCACCCTTAATAAGGCGCTCTCAAATATTCACACGCGGTTTAATTCACTATATGTATTAAGTAGCCTTCAATCGAGGGCCAACAGTCACTAAAAAAGGTCGTAATTTCGTATCGAAAACCCGATTTTTCTAGAGGAACTGGAGAATCCACATCTCTTCGCACACCTGCAATGACATCCACCTTCCTGCTCCTCCTATACGCAAGCTCTTTCCTGCATTCTTCGTACTACAGTTTCGTGAAAATGCACGTGAAGCGTATCTGGCGTAGAGACATTCCACACGTAATCGCGACCAAACTGTGAAGTGTATAAGTTGGGCAACTTCTGTCTGTTTATGGCTTCCATGTACACCCGCCCTGAAGCCTTCAGTCAGTCATTAACTAAATCTATACGGGACAGAAACACGTGTACAACACGGGCTGGAAACACGGGAGTTACATTCTTGAGAAACAAGAGGAACAAAACGGATTGAAAAAATAACAATAATGATAATAATAAATGCATGAATGTAATTAATCGATGCATTATATGAGAGAGAACATTTACAGTTGGGTTAAACCCACTCAGGAGAGGGACGGAACTGCCTTGCGAGAGCCTAAAACTGGTTGACCTGGTCCCTGTGACCTGGGTCACGATGTCCCACCACTTCAATGGCTGTGAAGTCAGTTGATGCATGATCACCACACATGTGTGTGCTGGGGGAAAAAAAATGCACAAAACAGGCACATTATCAAGGCAATCTGTATATACACATGAGACACATTACCCTACAACCCAGCCATCACAGAGGCGTATAATTTGAATACACAAGGGAGAGAGAGAGAGAGAGAGAGAGAGAGAGAGAGAGAGAGAGAGAGAGAGAGAGAGAGAGAGAGAGAGAGAGAGAGAGAGAGAGAGAGAGAGAGAGAGACCCTCATAAGCAGACTGTATCAGGGAGAAAGAGACAGGATAAGGGACTACCTCCCTTTAATCACATTTTGAAGGGAGAAATAGAGATTAAAAGTTGAATCAAACGCTTGTAGTAAAAAAAGGCAAGGCACGCGTCTATACACACAGGTGTATACGATCTCCCTCTACCATACGAAATGACAGTCACGTACGAAAAGCAGATCAAAGGAGGACATACGGAATACAAAACCTCAAACGTGTGTACATCAAAACATACAGATGTAAGAGCACACACACACACACACGCACACCCTTCCTTCCCCAGACCCAGCAAATAAGTAATTACACATACAGTGTGTCCCTTCCTGTTCCACAAGCGACCTTTTGAAGGCTAAACCGCCCCCCCAACCCCCAACACTGGTGCTGCTGCTGCTGCTGCTGCTGAACATAATGGGCTGTGTCACATGTGAGCAACCATACAACCTCCCCCCCCCCACCACACACACACACACGCACACACACAACGTCTTCCACAGCAACCTGCACCAGGGTAGAGCAGGACGGGAGAGACATGCTACATCCTACAACCTCACCAAGAAGAAGATTATAAAGGTCTTTTATCTGAAGGAAAAGCGTCTTCGGCGCCCCCCCCCCCCCCCCGCCCCCTTACAAACCTACAATACCTTTATGCGCGTGATGAACTTACTGCCGTAAAAGGGAAGCAGAAAACATAGAAGAAAAATCATTTCTGTCCGTGTCAGAAGCGGAAGGGGGTGGAGGGAGGGGGTGGAGGGGGAGGTCGTCATTTCCGAGGATGGGAACCACAGAATCAGCCTTCAATAGAAGGGAGGAAGAGAGGCGTAAAACATCTCAATGCTCGAGTGATGAAGCAGGAAATCCAGGATGTTACCATGATGGTACGACCCCTTGATCATGACGGTACGACCCCTTGGTCATGACGGGAGGAGGGGGGGAGGGACGACCCTGAGACCCTTGAGGGACAATGCTGAGCGAGCCTCTTGGGGCACGACTGTACGACCTGATGGCCTGGTCTTCCCTCCCCTTGCCAAGGGGTAATGCGAACGTGTTTCGAGGGTCGAACTTTTGTACTCACGTGTCGCTCGAGAGGTTGTCGTCACCCTGCCACGCAAGGGAACCAAGACCACAACAGTACAGGAATGAAGAGCTCAGGCAGTCGACTTGATGGGGAATAAATATATATAAAAATATAAAAAAAACCTACAATAAAACCATTTACTCACACTAAATGGTGAAGAGGAGGGAGTAATAGTGCCATGAATGGCTGGAGAACGATGGATCCAATGGGGGTGGCTGGCCTAATGGGCAGTAGAACTATTTAGATAATGGTGGCCACGAACGAGAGTTGGCTAACTGCTAGACTACTGACTGACTGACTGACTGACGGGAGATGGACGTAATAGGCAGCGGGCCTAATGGGCGGTGACGAGAGTTTAATTGATGGCGGACATAACCAATCAGCGGGGCCATTAGACGAGAGATGGATCTCTGTTGAGACAGTTCACTCTCACGTGAGTAAACGGGTGAGTAACTGGGATACGAACGTACGTACATCCCGTATATAATCCCCTCCCACGTACGTACCTCCCGTATATAATCCCCTCCAACGTACGTACCTCCCGTATATAACCCCCTCCCATGTACGTACCTCCCGTATATAATCCCCTCCCACGCATCTCCCATATATAATCCCCTCCCACATACCTCCTATATATAAACCCCCTCCCACGTACCTTCCATACATAATCCCTTCCCACGTACCTTCCATATACGATCCCCTCCCACGTACTTTCCCTATATAATCCCCTCCCACGTACGTTCCATATAAAATCCCCTCCCACATACCTTCCATATATAATCCCCCACGTACCTCCCATATATAATCGCCTCCCACGTACCTTCCATATATAATCGCCTCCCACGTACCTTCCATATATAATCGCCTCCCACGTACCTCCCATATATAATCCCCTCCCTTGTACCTCCCATATATAATCCCTCTCCCCCCCACTCAACAACCATCACTACCCCCGTAAAATGAAACAGGAGGACAATTCTAAGCCTGTCCAACAGACCAGCCGTTCGTACCTAGTGTGTGGAGGTAGAGAGGCCGTCAGTACACTCCTGGTTATCTGTCTTTTTGAGCAGTAAGAGCCTGAAGTTATCTGTCTTTTTCGTTAATGTCTCTGATTCACCACAAAACTCCTATCACTATATATATCACCACACACACACACATACACACACACACACACACACACACACACACACACACACCAAAACCATGCCTATCACCAAAGACACACACATTACCACCACCATTACAACTGACGATCGTAACAACTGCCACATTAACAATCGTCCGTAACCAATCACTTCCACAACATAACCCCCCCCCCACACACCAACTATGCCTTACATCATCATCGTGTTAGTTACGACCAACCATTATAACCTTCATAGTTAACAACATATGTAACTAAACGCATCCCAAAACACAATTCAAACCCCAATATCTTGCCATCTAGCCACATATGACATAAAAAATGTACATGATAAAAATCTATTACCATATATATATATATATATATACATATATATATATATATATATATATATATATATATATATATATATATATATATATATATATATATATATATATAAAGAAAACACTAGAGGGAAGGAAAGAGATAAAAAGATAGTGTATGGAGGGAGATGGAGAAGAGGTGAAGTGTAACGGGAAAGTGAAACAGAAGGAAACGGGGAGGCGGGGGATGAAGAGGAGGACGTGGGGAGGAAAGCTGGGGTAATCTGGGGGAGTTTAACGGGGGAGGGGGAAGGAGGGGGAGATGGGAGGTGGTGGGAGGGGCAGCCTTGAGCAGCGTCCTTGTAGCTCAGTGGGTCGGCCTTGGTTGGCCGGCACTGCTGTTACACCTCCCCCTCCCCCCTCGCTAAACCTCCCCCCTCGCTACACCTCCCCCTCGCTAAACCTCACCCCTCGCTACACCTCACCCTTGCCATGAATTCCCCTCGATACAATTTCCCCCCTTGATACATGCGACCTTCGATACTCGTCATCCACCCTGATACAACACCCACCACCCCCTGACTTCACCCACACCCTTGTTCCGTGTCATCCTCACCGCACCTCCTTCCCCTCCTCCTCCTTACTACACGTCGCTACACCTTCCCCTCACTACATGTCATCCTCGCTACACCTTCCCCTCACTACATGTCATCCTCGCTACACCTTCCCCCGCACTACATGCCTTCCTCGCTATACCTCATCATTAACCCTCTACCAATAAGCACCTCGCAAAACCTCTATCACTACAAACACGTTGGTTTACTAAAGCTAAGTCTCCACCCCTACAAAAGTAGGTTTATGAAACTCCAAACCGCCTACCCTACAAACCTTCTATATATTTATACCGTAGACTTTTTCAATCAAATCCTTGAACACTATTTATTTGCGCTATATAAAAAAAATCTGATAAACATCAGAATAATGACAAAAACGCCACTTGACAATACAGTATTATGAGCATTAACTCAACACTGTATATCACTATAATCTTCCCACGGACGACGAAGGGGTGAAATCCCCTTCCCCGTCTCTTGTCATATCACCTTCTTCCCCTCACCTTCTTAAGATCCGCGTTTATATAAACAGCTGAAGATCTCAATAACTGATCCACCCTGCTTTCTGTTTCTGTTTTGATCATTATCTCTTATCTCTTAACTTACCATTCATCACAGATAGCCATGACAGGGGGGGATGAATGCTTTCGATCGTGCCATGTCCACCAACACATCAACGAGATAAAAACTGACCCTTTGGGGCGACTCTATGTGACCATGTAAAATGGGTCAAGGTCAACCATCAATCCATCTAAGTCTCTTCACTTGTAAAGTCTTTTTCTTCTTTTTCTTTTCTAACTTTTCTATGCTCACCTGCGCCATCATGGACTAAGGGGCGACAGACAAAACTCATTCTTTTTTCTTTTTCTTCTTCGCGTCTTTTAAGACACCACTGACCCACGGCATGTTTCTACCCGCGTCACGTCGGCCACTACAGAATACAACTGTGAAGATAATCTATCATTTGAATCTATCTACTCTCTGCATACGGTCTATTTCTGGTGCTAAGACTAAACTCACTGATGTGTTTTGTTATACTGTTTTACATGCAACGTTCTGATATTATCTGCTGATCTTTATTAACCCCGGAAAACCGGTCAAAGGCTCTCATTGGATATAAAATCAAACGTTTTTTTTTTCTGAGAAGTGTCATCTCCGCGCCCGGAAGCTACTTTCGTGACATCTGAAGGAGTGAGGTTCATTCGCGTGGTGACACACGCATGCGTACACACGGAAACGTGAATCAGGTATACTAACATACATGCATACACGGGTACATAGGTGAGCACACTTATCATACGTGCATCATACATACATACAAATGTGCGTACATAAGTACATACATACATACATACATACATACATACATATGTAAGTACGTATGTTCGTTACGAGAGACACGACAGACACCACAGAGTCTGGTATTCCCAAATTCATTCTTACACAGACACGTCATCCACTCTGACACCACCGGATCCCGCAGCCTGCCACCACCAGACCACTACCGTGCCAACAGCCTGCCACCACCAGACCAATACCGTGCCAACAACCTCCCACCACCAGACCACTACCGTGCCAACAGCCTGCCACCACCAGACCACTACCGTGCCAACAACCTCCCACCACCAGACCACTACCTGACATCAATGACCGCACCATAAACCAATTACGAGAACCCACATAGGTGTAGACGACGGACGGGGGAGGTAACTTCAGGGGAGTCTGGCAGGGGGGAGCCAGAGGGAAGGAGAGAGAATAAACTCGAGGGATAAGAAGGAAGAGAGGGAGAGATGGAAGAGAAGGGAGAAGGGGGGAGAGGGACTGGGGAAGAATGAGGAATGGGAGATGAAAAAGTGGGAGGAGAAACGACAATAAAAAATGATGGATGGAACGGGAAATAAGAGAAAGAGGAGCGCTAACGAGGGGGAAAGAGGAGGAGAAAACTGAAAGACAAGGGAGTGAAGAAAGAAGAGGACAAGTAACGCGCGAAAATAACACACAACACAAAAGAGGAGAATATGCCAGACCAGCGACGAATGAAGGAGGAGGAAAAGAGGTGAAATGTGGCTGAACACGAGCACGAGGAAAGCGCGCAAACGAGCAAGAGGAGAGCGAGCAACAAGGAACGGAACGATATAGATGGAAAAGTGAACAAAAAAAAAATAAGAACGGAAAAGACGGCATAAATGTTGATGGCGATAATAGGCAACCCGTGTCGAGGGCAAGCACACAGAAGACACGGGAAAAGGAACAGAAAGATGGAGTGGAAATAAGATGGAAATTAGGCTACAGAACAGGCGAGAAGGAGGCGTAGAAACAGGGGCAACCAGGACACACGGGGTAGACAGATGGAGTGGAAGCAAGAACGATGGAGAAGTTGAGATAGTTAACACTTTTGGAAGTCCAGCACAGCTGGGAGGAGGCTGGAGGAAGGGTTGGAGGTCTACCTGTGACGAACGGGCGTCACAGGTAGCGTTACACTGTGACGCAACGTGACGAAAACACAGTCCAGCCACGGCGGAGGAGGAGACCACCCCCCGCGGCGACCTGTCAGAAGAAGTGTTACAGCGTTACGTAACGTCACGGCCTTCGTGACGAACCCATCCTTCCCCCCCTTAACAAAACCGCTCGTCACTTTT
The DNA here is from genome assembly GCF_036320965.1 of Panulirus ornatus. Classification (NCBI taxonomy): domain Eukaryota; kingdom Metazoa; phylum Arthropoda; class Malacostraca; order Decapoda; family Palinuridae; genus Panulirus; species Panulirus ornatus. The sequence continues at coordinate 9,750,601 of NC_092248.1, forward strand.
GCCTCCATGGGTCACAATAAACCTACCCCCTCCCTCCTCCTCCCCCCCTTCAATACGAGGCCAGGACGACCCCCATCCACCCTCCCTCTCGCCGCCCCTCACACACACACCACCCCGACCATCCATCCCCTCCTCCTCCCTCTCTCCTCCCCGACACAGCCAAGCCATCAAGACCTGGCCAAGGCCACACCCCACACCCCACCGGTGACACAGCCTCGTCACTAAGTATGTAACAGTCAACACATCATGGCTGAAGATGCCTCAGCTCTGACCTTGCAGCTCTCCTACCACGGTCGCCTCCAGCACCCTCCTCTCTCTCTCTCTCTCTCTCTCTCTCTCTCTCTCTCTCTCTCTCTCTCTCTCTCTCTCTCTCTCTCTCTCTCTCTCTCTCTCTCTCTAATCAGCCACCACCAGACAGGATGGTCGCTAAATCCACCATACTTAACTGACCCTATCCAGTACACTCCACTGTCCAGCCATCATATGATCGCTCATCACACATATGATCTTCCCATTAAGCGACTGCCTCTCCACCACTACTCATTAACCCTCTCCAACCCTACTCGTTAACCCTCTTCATCCCAACTCGTTAACCCTCTCCATCCCTACTCATTAAATTTCTCCAGCCATATTCATAAACTACCTCTTCAGCCCAACCCTTATCATAAAACCTCGCCTCCAGTGTTACTCATAAAACCGCCCCTTGAGCCCTATTCATAAACCCCCTCTCCAGTCTTATAAAACCCTCCTCCCTCCTCTCCAGCCCTGCTCATATAAACTACATTTCTGACTCAACTCGTACTTTCTTTCCTGCTACCTAACCATCAACTTCCGCCTCCAACTCAAACCACACATTCCTCGGTTCTCCATATGTACCTCAACACGCTGGCAGTGCAGCGAAGGCAACACAGCAGAAGCTGCACAAACAGCAGTAGCAGAAGCGTCGCAAACACCGGGTCATGACGGCGCTCACACAGGGATACAGGGAGAATGCGCACAGCAACAGGAAGATTTCAGGAGGTGAGGAGCGAGAGTTGAGGAGGAATAATACACAGGACTGCGAATGGTATCCTACGGGGCTGGTCAGTGATAGGAAGAAGGGATCAGGACATGCGAACTAACTGAAAAAATAAAGAAAGGAACAAGAAAGGCCAACAGGAACTAACCATTAGGTTCTTTCGAGGCTGTTTGACATAGGAGAATGGATCAGAACATATGAGAGAGATTAGAAAAAATAAAAAAAAAGGGCTTTTGAGGAGAAATGGCCATCAGCTTCGTCATTAAGGAGGCACAAATAAGCTGGTTGAAGCAGAGTGCGTGGCACAAACAAAGCTTGCTGCAGCAGAGCGCGCGGCACAAAAATATCGATAACAAAAACAGCACAAGCCTCAGCAATGACCTCACGGCTCAGTCATCATCGCCTTGACCTCCAGCACAAATATCCTGATCAGCCCCTCATGCATGACGGTACGTACCATCCTCTTACCATGACGGTACGTACCATCCTCTTACCATGACGGTGCGGACCTTGGGCGTAACGATACGACCCTTGGGCGCAGTGGTTAAGGCCCTGAGGCAATGACGGTGCGACCCCTTGAGCGTGACGGTACGACCCCTTGAGCGTGACGGTACACTCCCATGCACGACGGTACACTCCCATGCACGACGGTACACTCCCATGCACGACGGTACACTCTCATGAACGACGGTACACTCTCATGCACGATTGTACACTCCCCATGTACGACGGTACACTCCCATGCACGACGTTACACTCCCATGCACGACGGTACACTCCCATGCACGACGGTACACGTGTGGACGTTAAGCACGGGGGTACGACCCTCAACACCCTCTTTTTTTTTCCTGGCCTGGTCTTTTTGACCTGACCTGACCTGACCTCCTCTCAGGAGTTTAGGATTCACGTATTCTGGAATACTGTTGAATGAATGCTACAAGTCCCGTCCCCACGAATGTGATCAAGAGCGATCCTTAGAGTGCTAAACCCACGGGGTATTTCGCCTGGCCACGAGCATGTGTGTGTGGGAGATCTGCATCAACCTGCCGAGCCCCGCCCGGGAGGCGCGCGCGCGCACACACACACACACACGCACACGGACAGATTAAATCAGCGGTCCATCCTCCCACGTCTGAGGAACATCTCACCTGCTGCTGAGGAAGGGCGGCTGGGCGACCTGGGTCGAAAGATCCGGACATCAATAATTGATGAAGGTAGAGACGACGGGAGTGAGTCAGACTCCCCTTCCCAACCCACCCATCTCCCGCGGACGTGAGGCGAGGATCGATAAGTGAGTAGTGAGTGAGTAATCACGCCCAGCCTGACGTGACTCATCAAAGTCACAGTGGCTTTCTTTCTCTGGAGGGATTTAAAAAAAAAAGTTTCAGGGGCCACCCATACAGACGCAACCTAACTGCCACAAGCCTTGGTCCAATCAATGGACTCGTTCTGAGGATGAAAGAACACACACCTCCCACTGCTGCTATACGGGGAAAGAAGAAATAAGAAATCGACCAAACCCACGAGATGAAACTGGAGGCTCAGAAATGGGTCCAAAACAGACACACGGATCCGTGCTTCGATTCGTATCCCTCAGAACCTCGACTTGACGATGTATGAAATCGGTGACCTCAAAAAGTCTGGTCCAAGACGTAATCTGGTATAGCGAAGTTTAAAAGACTTGAGAGCAAAGCTGGGAACACATACGTAAATTGGAGATGTAAACACATGAGAATGTGGCTCATTCAACCATCGACAGAGAAGCTGGACGCGTAAATAAGTGACCTCACTATTTAAGTGACCTCACTATATAAGTGACCTCACTCAGTATATAAGTGACCTCACTCACTATATAAGTGACCTCACTCAGTATATAAGTGACCTCACTCAGTATATAAGTGACCTCACTCAGTATAACGTCAAAATTCAACATGATCTACAGTAAAAGATGGAGGAGAGTAAGCACCATGGCAGGAGGGACGCATCCTACAATATGCTCCCTACTTATGAAGAGGACGAGAGCATGGAAGCGAAGATAATGGATCGTGTGGCTGCCCAACTCCTACTGTATTCTCTACACGTCCCCAGCGATTGCCTGCGCACGATTCGATAATCCACGACACAGGATGAATATCACTATCACCACCATCACTATCACTATCATAATCATCACTGTCATTATCATAAATCAACACAATCATTACAATCACCATCATCAACATCAAGAAAGACACACATCACACATGTATATCAAAATGGCCTGGATCTTCAGTGTGACCAACGTAGCATTTCCATCTACACCACCCGAATATCACCAGCCACTCCAATGACGGACACCTCCACACTCGGTGCCCCTAGTGGCATGACCTTATCTCGTGACCTTATCTTTCCCGAGTGAGACCTGACGCAAATGAAAAATGTGATTGGAAGAAAATTTAGTATTCATCAAAATAACTGATATACGAACAGACAAGTGTTCACAAAGATAAGAGGAAAAAAAAGGTAGCAGTAGCTCTACGTGTGTGTGTGTGTGTGTGTGTGTGTGTGTGTGTGTGTGTGTGTGTGTGTGTGTGTGTGTGTGTGTGTGTGTGTGTGTGTGTGTGTGTGTGTGTGCGGAGTATATGACAGCTTGAGAGTGGATGTGAAAGAATGAGGCCATTTCTTCGCCTGTACCTGGCGCTACCTAGCTAAAGCTAGAAATGGCGAAGATATCTACATATATATATATATATATATATATATATATATATATATATATATATATATATATATATATATATATATATATATATATATATATATACACACACACACACACACACACACACACTTAATCAATCTATGACTATCGCATGATAATCAACATAATTACAACATTATTCACCCAACTGGGAAAAACTGTTGCCTGACATACAGGTATATACACTCTCCATATAAACGAGGTAGTCATCTGCATATCGCAGGGCAGATGGCGGACACATGCCACGGATATGGAAAAGGCATTTTCCACGTCGTCAGCGGAATAGACGGCTCGCGCTCACGGAAAACCCCCGCCGCGACGCGTCGCAAGCCACGACGTGTCGCAAAGCACTGGTGAGGGGGTTGCGAGTCGTAGGCACAAGCTACAGGCGCGGACGAGTTGACGGGCACTTCTGACAAAGGTTTTCAGTGTGTGGAGGTAAACAGACATGTGAGGACATGAGAACCAAGTGGCCTGGGTGGGGTTGAGGTAGTCTATGTACACACTGCATAGATACAAACACTGGCTGGGTCAGTACACAAGCATATGGACGGTAGACAGGCTCAGTGCACAAATATATGGACGGTAGACAGGCTCAGTACACAAATATATGGACGGTAGACAGGCTCAGTGCACAAATATATGGACGGTAAACTGGCTCAGTGCACAAATATATGGATAGACGACAGGCTCAGTGCACAACTACATGGACAGAAAAGTAGGACATGGTACAGAGAAAGAGAGAGAGAGAGAGAAAGACAGATCATTGTATACTACATACACACAACATACATACATCATGGATCAGTACCACGGAAAGCAGAGTACTAGATCAATCAAGTTACAGACTTGGGTCGAAGACTCCCATATATAAATACATATATATATATTCAGGCCACACACTGGCACATTATATGTTGAGTCAGTCCCCGTACATACGTATGGACAGCCATGTTATATATATAAATGTATTACGATCGTTACACTGACGGAATGAGGGCGACATGTACTCAGTCCGTTGATAAGGAGCAATTACACATTGAATCAGTCTTCCTTTCATTCCGAACACGTAGTAATAACCCGGATGTCAGAGGAAGCTGGTGCGACAAACGAAGGCCCCCCTGGTTCGTGCATGACACGCCCGCTCTTCGCGTCGGGGTCTACTCCAAAAGTTCGGGGGGCGACCAAATCTAGACCTCAAGCTGTTCAAACACTGAACTTCCACCTGGCTGCTGGAGGGAACTGTGACGATGGTTTCCCTCATACAGAAGCTCTCTCTCTCTCTCTCTCTCTCTCTCTCTCTCTCTCTCTCTCTCTCTCTCTCTCTCTCTCTCTCTCTCTCTCTCTCTCTCTCTCCGCAACCTACCTCCTCCAGACACCCTCTCTCTCTCTCTCTCCTCACCAACACTACCTCTCCAACAAGCCTCTCCACCCCTCGCCAACAACACCGCCTCCCCCACCAAGCAGCCTACACCAACACCAGCTCCCCCTCTCACCGGCGGCAACATCTGCAGCCATCCTCCCTAAAGTCCACATGGCGCTCACACACACACACACACACACACACACACACACACACACACCGCCCCCCAACACAACTGGCGTCATCACCACCACCCACGGACGGAGGCGAGACAAAGCAGCCACTCAGGCGAGCACAGAGGAGGAGGAGGAGGGAAGGGAGGCGTCGCCTGATAAAAATACACAACGTCAACGCTACACTTAAAATCACCCGGATCATTGTTAAGGTCTTGGACACACACACACACACACACACACACACACACAGATCTAACCTCCCCCTCCCCCTGCGCAAGGCAGTTAGCCTGAAATACCGCCCTTTTCGAGAACAGTAGGAGCAAGAAACATATATATATATATATATATATATATATATATATATATATATATATATATATATATATATATAGTCTCCCCTCCTTTTATATACTTCATGGAACGCGGTAGCATTAATTCCCATGCCTCGGGACGCTAGCCAGGGTGTCGATGCGTACGTGATAAGTCCCTCCGCTTCATCTATATCAAGATGGTGTACTGCATGTGAGGAGGAGGGAGGGAGGGAGGGATAATGACACAGTAATACGGTGTATGTTTCTGTATCAAGCACGGTGGCCGACGGTCCTCTATACCATGCTGTAACTAGTACAATTTTTGTGGAGGGGGAGACATACAATATCGTATGATACACCAGAACACGTAGCGACGTTATGCGATAGGAGTTACCGGACTCTGCCCGTACCTCGTTACGAGGTCAACTTCGGCGAGGCTGTTATCACTGTCAATGGACGATTAAAAGGAGTGGCACTTCCCTGCTACTGGATGTGGCGCAGGCCAGGAGGAGTAAGAGCCCAGATAAAGAGGATCTAGGGTTACATAACTGAAAAATCACACCCGTAGAGCATATTCAAGAGAGCAAATACAACCGTAGAGCATAGTGAATCGTTTATATTTGTATCTTGTGACATATCCGGTACGCGATGTCATTATCATCAACACGGTGGTGCATGACCCGTATGCGGTATAGCATGGTCATGACCAATGACCTCTTCATTACCATAACATACACGTGGATTAGCGAACAACTACTGAATAAAGGCAAGCACAAAAAAAAAAAGAAGAAAACGGGGTGAATGGGAAGGAACGACTGAAAACGAGGAGGGGGGAAAAACAAAAAACGAGAAGGTGCCGACTGAGGATAACTAATGAAAACCGGGAATCATCGACGAGAAGAAAACGGTCATGCGACACGCGCGCGTCCATACTGTGAAGAAAAAGAAAAAAGAAAAAAGAAAAGGATATGTGATGTTGTTGGTATTACTGACACCAGAGTTCCGGCTGACGACCTTTGGTAACGCTGCGACCAGACGAAAGTCCGCGCCTCCCGGATGACGCGATGACCACTATCACCTGACCATGACGTCATCCGGGGGGAGAGGCAGCCACCCCGGAGAGAGAGAGAGAGAGAGAGAGAGAGAGAGAGAGAGAGAGAGAGAGAGAGAGAGAGAGAGAGAGAGAGAAGCCTGAAGGAGAGACAAAAAAATTACGAGAAACATGGAAAGGGGTTGGAGACTGGGGCGTGGGGAGGATGGGAGGTGTCTAGGATGGGGGTAATGGAGAGGGGAGAGGTCCAAGGGATGTGCAGAGAGGGGAAAGGGGTGGAGGCAGGAGAGGGGATTGTGAGGGGACGAAGGACTGGGGGGGAAATGAGGGGTACGAAAATGACTGCGAGATGGGAGGGGAGTGAAATGGGATGGACGGGAAGGAGGGAACGGGAGGGAAATGAGAATGCAGAAGGGGATTGGGGAGCCAAGGGGAGGGAGTGGTAAGAATGGGGGGAGGATAAATGATGTATAAAGAGGAGGGGGTTTTAAAGGGCAAGGGAGAAAAGGTGGTATCATTCGAGAGGGGAGAGGAGGGACGGGTAGAAGGGAGAGGAGGAGGAGGGAGGGAGAGGGACACAGAGGGGAGGGGAGAGGATGTGGGACGACAATGACTCAACAGCCCATCGTATCAAATGCTCTTACTCACCTCCTGAACAGCTACGGTACCTCATCTGTTACTCACACTGCTACAATAACCCATCCACATCTGTTACATACACCCACCACCAGGATACCCAACCCGTTACTCACCTCCGCTACCAGGATACCTCAGCTGTTACCCACATCCTCTACTATGAAAACTCATCCGTTACTCACCTCCCGAGACGGCCTCACCATAAGTAAACAGTGTCGTGTTACTCATCAGTGTCCAGTTCATGAGTTCTGACTGCCGAAAATCTGCCTGGACTGTTGAATGTCTTGATACTCACATCCTCTCGGGAGATACACGGTTTCGAAGGCTATACAATGTTCCGTTTTACGTTAATTAAAAGTTAGAAATGATGAAAACCACAATTATAGTCCCACATATATATAAAATGATCATAATGTGCGAGGAAGGAGGTCTAAATTGAAAGACCCACGCCGCGCCACCTCACCAAAAAGGATTGTACCGTCGTGCTCATGGGTCGTGCTCAAGGGTTGTACCGTCGTGCTCAAGGGTCGTACCGTCGTGCTCAAAACTCATACCGTCGTGCTCAAGGGTCGTGCTCAAGGGTTATAGCATCGTGCTCAAGGGTCGTACCGTCGTGCTCAAGTTTCATACCGTCGTGCTCAAGGCTCGCACCGTCGCGCTCAAGTGGGTTTTAAGAAAGGACTCAATCTGACGTGTCAAAAGGTAAACAGACGAATTTCCCATGAGACACCAGATGAACAAACATTCGTCCAGTTATGACCATATTCCTCTGTCTTGATACCGACCTTAAGATCAACCAGAACAAGGTCTAATCTGACAACAACGGGTGATCCTCGTAATTGCGGGGGTGGTTTATCGTCCAATGAAAGAAATTGGCCAATTTTGAGGCTACGATGGTGTAAATACAGTCTGTGTGTGTGTGTGTGTGTGTGTGTGTGTGTGTGTGTGTGTGTGTGTGTGTGTTATCCTCGGTGTCACACAACTGGGGATAATACGCGTCATGTCCGATAACATTTGCACGAACGCGTTAGGTAAGTAATGCTTTAATACGTTGAAATCTTCTCACCTGTCGCTTGTGTCGTGTGCTGTGTGTGTGTGTGTGCTGTGAGTGTGTGTGTGTAGAAGGCATACTCACAGAGTAGCATCAGTGGAGGCGAGACGAGATTACATACCGTCTCCCTCACACACAAGCACCATTCCCCATCCCCCCCCCCACCTTTTCCACACCACACACACACACACACACACACACACACACACACACACACACACACACACACACACACGCCTCTTCCGCGTGTCAGAGCGACCGTACCGTGAGGGACGGAGGGCCGGGGGGTCGGCCGTGGTCCTCGACCAACGGCACGCCATGAAGTTCATTCTACCAAGGACAAAGCTAAAGACTCCGTAACAAAAGGCAAGCCGCACGCAACGGGTTAACACGGTGATGCACGCGCGTCCGCTGGTGACATACTCGCCCGCGACCTTTCGGCTAACGAATCTGACCTTGAATATTAGCGCTGCCCCTTCCTGCTCGCCAGCCAACCAAGATTCCTCGTCGTCACCACCACCAGTGGACTGGGCTGTTCCCTCTTGTCCAAGGCGCCTATAAAGGCATTGTGTATGTATATATACATTATACTATTCCCCCTTTCCCGCTTTGGCGAGGTAGCGTTAAGAACAGAGGACCGGACCTTTGAGGGAATATCCTCACCTGGCCCCCCTCTCTGTTCCTTCTTTTGGAAAAGTTAATATATATATATATATATATATATATATATATATATATATATATATATATATATATATATATATATATATATATATTGTTATACCTAGGAATGCTCCAGTTTCTCGGAACCGACAGTAAAATAACAATTACGTTCACAATTCCTCATTTTTCTCTACATTCCCACATACCCTTAAAGCAGCACTTCCTACATACACATATATGAAACAAACGAAAAAAAAAATTAATGTCACTGGTGTAAAACATGACAACCCACATTAAGGAAACAATAACATTCCCCCCACCCCTTTTTTTTGAGGGGGGGGGGGAAGGTAGTTAATCACGACCTATAAAGCAGTGACGTATGTGCTTCTATTGTTCTATTGAGAGAAGGACACAGTGCCACACAGAAGGAATAGATCCACTCAGTGCGTACTGCTTTAAACACCTGCGCTCTCTCTCTCTCTCTCTCTCTCTCTCTCTCTCTCTCTCTCTCTCTCTCTCTCTCTCTCTCTACATATATATATATATATATATATATATATTTCATCCCTGGGGATAGGGGAGAAAGAATACTTCCCACGTATTCCCTGCGTGTCGTAGAAGGCGACTAAAAGGGGAGGGAGCGGGGGGCTGGAAATCCTCCCCTCTCGTTCTTTTTTTTTAATTTTCCAAAAGAAGGAACAGAGAAGGGGGCCAGGTGAGGGTATTCCCTCAAAAGCCCAGTCCTCTGTTATTATCGCTACCTCGCTAATGCGGGAAATGGCGAATAGTTTGAAAGAAAAATATATATATATCCCAGCCTTGGCCAGGTATACAATTATCGACCAGCCACGAGGGGAGGATGAGCACCTGGGTTGGGTGAGCACTGCCGCGTCCAGGATCCGAGCCCCGTGTGTGACTGAAGGTCAGCAGAGACCAACCACTGCACCACGGAGGCTCATACAAATCGGTATCGTGACACGCGTCCGGGGGGGGGGGTCTACCCGAGTAACATCTTGACACGGGTGTGCGTACGACCCGTAACAACCCTCGTAACATGAGAGCAACAATTGCAACTGCTGTGGACGATGCAGGCCTTGCGTAGGGAGAGAGAGAGAGAGAGAGAGAGAGAGAGAGAGAGAGAGAGAGAGAGAGAGAGAGAGAGAGAGAGAGAGAGAGAGAGAGAGAGAGAGAGAGAGAATATATGACCTGGTGAACAATAACTATGATAATGACAAAACCATTCAAGCAACGAAGTTAACTACCTTTTTTTTTTCTCTCACCCCCACGTCAGGTAGAAGATGGGGAGAGGGGAGTTTACACGAGATGTGGACACAACGTACCATGTGAGGGGAAGATGTCCAGCTGAGAGATACGACTGAGGGGGGAGAAATTACGAGGTCACTGATCCACGAGGAAGACTTGGGAAAGGTATGCACGGTGATGCTAAAAGCTGGGAAACGTGAAAGCAATGGTTGAAGGCGGGGCATCAGGCACTATACACACACTGACCAAACCGCTGACCACGACGGTATGACCCCGTCGAGCACGACTGGCATGACCAGACCTGACCTGAGCCTGGTGGCACAGGAGGCGGCAAGTTGGTCAGACCGTCCTGGGATGGGAGGGAGCCACATCCTCTTCGAGGCTGAGGGTCAGGTCCAGGAGGGATCAGCCAGCCATGGCTACTGAGGAAGAGCGAGCACAGCTGAGGACGAGCGGAACGTTCACCACGGTCACCCCTAGGAGAGGGAGGGCGCATGACTGGTCACGGACCTATCGGTATGGAGCGAATTACGGCATCAAAAAAGGGGATGGAGAACTGGCCACAACTGGCGTATATAACCCGAGGAGGAGGACGACGAGGAGGAGGAGAAGATGGCGCTCATATTGATGAAGGACACACACACACACACACACACACACACACACACACACACGAGTGTCAAATCGGAATTAAAGACCCAACAGGGAGGGTAGAGGAGTTAAGGGAGATGAAGTTATTAAACTAAGAGTTAACGAGGACAAGGATGTAGAGAGGAGGGAGGGGGAGGGGAGAGGGAAGGAGATTGAAGGGGGGTGGGGAAGGAGGGTGGGGTTGGGGGGAAGGAGGGTGGGTTGGGGGGGGGATCAGGGAAGAGAATCATGACGGTAAATTAGCACATAATGCCGAGCTTCCGGCAGCTGCAGCCATACTTCAGGTCGCCCTCCTGCATACCCTATACCTCATCGTGAGGGTGCGGGGGGAGAGGAGACGACAAGTCAGGTGTGCCCTCAGGGAAGGGTCAGGTGTACGCTACAGGCCAGGTATGAGGAGGATTCGGTGTGGCTTTCTTCCAGGTGTTGATAGGGGTCAGGTGTTCCATATGCATATATTTTCGAAACAGCATAATATTACTTCTTAGATATATAAACGAAGCCACAGAATTTAGGCAAAAAATCATAATCACAACTAACACAACACAGATAATAGTCAAATTGCCAAATTTTGAGATCATGCACACATGAAAAAATATATATATATATCCAATGCACACTATGGAACAGGGAATCAAATTCATAATGATACAGGCACGTATCACACGTTTCACACGTAGTTAGCTGGTAATAACATAACATATAAACGGCTTCGTCTATGGTGTGGACTGAGGGTCAAGATGGAGATGAGAGAGATGGTGGTGATGGAGAGAGAGATGGTGGTGATGGATCGGAGGTAGCGCTGCAGCGAGGAAGGTGATGGGGCGAGGGTGGTAGGGATTAAGGCTGGTGATGCAGCAATGCTGGTGATGGAGCGCCGGCTCTCCCACAAATATGGAGGAGAGAGAGAGAGAGAGAGAGAGAGAGAGAGAGAGAGAGAGAGAGAGAGAGAGAGAGAGAGAGAGAGAGAGAGAGAAGGGGCAAAGGATTGAAAATGTTGAGAAATTTCTCTCTCTCATTTTCTTTTCCCTTGCTTTTGACACACACACACACACACACACACACACACACACACACACACACACACACACACGCACGCACGCCAAGGCCCCCCAAGGCCACAATGCACTTGATAAACACTCAAGCTTGGCAGAGACCATTACATCAGCTGACGCCTTCTCACGGACAACACACTCCTTAACCCCCTCACAACACACTCCTCAACCCCCTCACAATACACTCCTCAACCCCCTCACAACACACCCCTCAACCCCCTCACAACACCACCTCTCCCCCGAACGCACTCAAACGCAACCACTCCACTCCACTCCACTCTAACTCAACACCGTCACTGTAATACATGGTTGTCAAATGCTCAAACCTGAAGTTACGGTTCACCTCCACCTAGGCTTGGCTGGTGAGGAGAAGCTACCAGACGCAGACAGGCACAACACACTCTATGCCCTGGGTCACGCACTCACACACACTATACCACCAACACTATCTCTCACCAACAACCATGACACTCCCCACCATCAGCAAGTGTGGCGTATGAAACTCTCCATCACGACCCTTCTCCATCACGACCCTTCTCCATCACCAGTGTCACGTTCTGACACTCCCTACCACCAAGTGTCACAGCTGAAACTCTCCATCACGACCCTTCTCCATCACCAGTGTCACGGATGACACCCCTTCCACCCTCCCCATACACACACACACACACCATTCCCTCCACCCGCCCACCAGAGCTACAGCTGACACATCCCTTCCCTCTCCCTCTTCCCGAGCAAGTGCCATGGGGCTGCTGGTGATGGGGTTGGGGGGGTTGGCAGCCTGGATGAAGATGGCTCGGTTCAATACCTGGTGCCTGCCTCCCTCCTCCTCCTCCTCCTGCTGCTGCTGCTGCTCAGCCAAGGTCGGACCATCTTAAGCTGACGTCACGCGGCCACCCCGACGTTGCATAACCCCCCCCCCCCACACACACACCCAGGATTACAGATGTACACACATATGAACTTCAGTTTCATTTTCCTTGTACTCCTGTCACTTTCGCCTGGCTGTAACCCGAGCGGCGTGATGAACTCTACACAGGAGAGAGAGAGAGAGAGAGAGAGAGAGAGAGAGAGAGAGAGAGAGAGAGAGAGAGAGAGAGAGAGAGAGAGAGAGAGAGAGGGGGGGGGGGGGGGGAGTTATATGTCTCGGGTGAACGCCGTCGAGACAAAACATATCCTCGAGGACAGTGTGTGTGTGTGTGTGTGTGTGTGTGTGTGTGTGTGTGTGTGTGTGTGTGTGTGTGTGGAATAATTATTAAAGCTGACTGTCTCCGTCAGCAAGAACTCTTAAGGCGTGCGCTGCAAAAAGGAGGAGGAGGAGGAGGAGTTGGAGTGCGCCAACTGTCAAAAGCAAACAGACACAAAAAAAGCTCAGAAAAGTTCCTACCTTACAACAGACGGAAGCTCCGTCCGTATGACTACCTGTCTATCCTTCGCGTTTTGCGCCCAAAATAAAACAACGGCAAAATAACAACGGGAGTCTTGGCCTACACAACGGCACAGCAACGGTGTGGTCGACACAACAGATGTCTCCATGGCAACGGAGGCGGAGTCTAGGGTATGACACCGTGCCGAGTCATAAGTGTCATGACACACACTACGCCTGGAATGGGCACTAGATGATTAAAGAATGTCCTTAACACATTAGGCAGGACAGCACGATCCAGGGGTAGGCCGGCGTGACCTCTGACCTTATCCATTAAGGGTCAGGTGGAAAAAAAAAGATAGGCCGACGTACCCAGGAATTGTACCGTCATACTCCCAGGGGGTAAAAATCTATCCCAGTTAAATATATCAAAAAACAAACCAAACAAAATCAGTTATTACTTTAGTTATGGGAGTTGCAACCTTACGTAAATTACATTACGTGGAGACAATATGAACTTTTCCGGAGTGATATATATATATATATATATATATATATATATATATATATATATATATATATATATATATATATATATATAGAACCCCTGATGATCAAGGCCTTCTTGCTAAGCTTTATAACACGTCAATATAGATCTTCACTATGCTGGAAAAACTCTCTCTCTCTCTCTCTCTCTCTCTCTCTCTCTCTCTCTCTCTCTCTCTCTCTCTCTCTCTCTCTCTCTCCCTCTCTCACACACACACACTTACACACACATGGGCTTCCTTGTGGTTAGCGTTACTGACCATGAGTCAGCCCTGGCACGCCCGGGGTCGTCCCCCAGCCAATCCCAAGCTGTTTATCCATCCTTCCCTCGGGGTTGGTCGATAAATGGGTACCTGGCTTAGGCTGGTGTGTGTGTGTGTGTGTGTGTGTGTGTGTGTGTGTGTGTGTGCCATTTCCCTGCTACTGGAAGCGGCGCAGTTTGAAGCCTCATAGAAAGGGGTCCACAGATTAAATAATCATAATAAAGATAGTAGTAGTAGTAGTAGTAGTAGTAATAGTAGTAGTAGTAGTAGTAGTAGAAGTAGTAGTAGAAGTAGTAGTAGTAGTAGTAGTAGTAGTAGTAGTAGTAGTAGTAGTAGTAGTAGTAGTAGTAGTAGTAGTAGAAGTAGTAGTAGTAGTAGTAGTAGTAGTAGTAGTAGTAGTAGTAGTAGTAGTAGAAGTAGTAGTAGTAGTAGTAGTAGTAGTAGTAGTAGAAGTAGTAGTAGTAGTAGTAGTAGTAGTAGTAGTAGTAGTAGTAGTAGTAGTAGTAGTAGTAGTAGTAGTAGTAGTAGTAGTAGTAGTAGTAGTAGTAGTAGTAGTAGTAGTAGTAGTAGTAGTAGTAGTAGTAGTAGTAGTAGTAGTAGTAGTAGTAGTAGTAGTAGAAGTAGTAGTAGTAGTAGTAGTAGTAGTAGTAGTAGTAGTAGTAGTAGTAGTAGTAGTAGTAGTAGTAGTAGTAGTAGTAGTAGTAGTAGTAGTAGTAGTAGTAGTAGTAGTAGTAGTAGTAGTAGTAGTAGTAGAAGTAGTAGTAGAAGTAGTAGTAGTAGTAGTAGTAGTAGTAGTAGTAGTAGTAGTAGTAGTAGTAGTAGTAGTAGTAGTAGTAGTAGTAGTAGTAGTAGTAGTAGTAGTAGTAGTAGAAGTAGTAGTAGTAGTAGTAGTAGTAGTAGTAGTAGTAGTAGTAGTAGTAGTAGTAGTAGTAGTAGTAGTAGTAGTAGTAGTAGTAGTAGTAGTAGTAGTAGTAGTAGTAGTAGTAGTAGTAGTAGTAGTAGTAGTAGTAGTAGTAGTAGTAGTAGTAGTAGTAGTAGTAGTAGTAGTAGTAGTAGTAGTAGTAGTAGTAGTAGTAGTAGTAGTAGTAGTAGTAGTAGTAGTAGTAGTAGTAGTAGTAGTAGTAGTAGTAGTAGTAGTAGTAGTAGTAGTAGTAGTAGTAGTAGTAGTAGTAGTAGTAGTAGTAGTAGTAGTAGTAGTAGTAGTAGTAGTAGTAGTAGTAGTAGTAGTAGTAGTAGTAGTAGTAGTAGTAGTAGTAGTAGTAATAATAATAATAATAATAATAATAATAATAATAATAATAATAATAATAATAATAATAATAATAATAATAAAAACGAGAGAGGTCCAAAGACATTCATCTTCCGCTGTCAAGAAGGTGTTAAGGCAATGATGTCGTGGGTCCGTCACCATCAACTTCAACGGTAAAAGCATTAGTTAAGCCCACAGCTCCCACCCCACCCGACACTCTCTTGCCCCCGCACGAAACACACTGACGATTAACTAACTTGTACGTAATCATCATCAGGAAAACGTTCCATCACGTGACGCCAACGTTCAGTGCCTCACAACAACAGAAATACAACACAAATACAACATGCAGGTATACATAACATCCACATAGACCGCTGGTGTGCGGGGGAGAGGGGGAGGAGGGTACTGTATTTCAGAAATACAGCAACCCTACAGCCCGACCTGAATACATCAAGTGTCAATAGACGGACCGGGAGGGAGGGAAAGAGAGAGGGAGGGAGGGAGGGATAGAGGGAGGGAAGGAGGGAGTTTATTCCCGACGCGACAGTACTGGCGGCTGGCAGGCGCAAGGCAAGGTCGAGACTCTCAAAATAGCCTTCACTCCCCGCTATACCCATCCTGCCAGACATGTCATTACCAACCATCCTCCTCCTCCTCCCACCACCCTACAGCCTCACTCACTGGCTTCCCTCCCCTTTTTTCCCCGTCATTACCAACCCTCCTCCTCCTCATCCTCCTCCTACCACTCTACAGCCTCACTCACTGGCTTCCCTCCCCTTTTTTCCCCGTCATTACCAACCCTCCTCTTCCTCCTCCTACCACTCTACAGCCTCACTCACTGGCTTCCCTCCCCTTTTTTCCCCGTCATTACCAACCCTCCTCCTCCTCCTCTTCCTCCTACCACTCTACAGCCTCACTCACTGGCTTCCCTCCCCTTTTTTTTCCCCACCTCTCCTCCACCTTCGTTACTACTTCTATCTACTCGCACCACCATCAACATCCTCTCAAGAGAATACATCTTCCTTTTCTTTTCAGTTACATGTCCTTCAACGACACCACACCACTTCCATCGTGATGCTCCCTCACTCTCTCTCTCTCTCCCTCCTCCACCACACCTAGACCGCCGGCAGGCTCCGTCTTCCCTCGCAAATCGTCCGCTCTCCTCTCCCACTCCCTCTCCAAATAAACCTATACACAACACCTGCACAAGCCAGAGGATAATCCACACGTCCCGAGGCTGTAAACACGTACGGCTCCTTCTCTTCCTCCTCCTCCTCCTTCTTCGCATATTCTTCTTCTTCTTCCTCAATTTGTTCTCGTTCCTTTTCATTCTTCTTCTTCTTCTTTTATTATTCTACGTCTTTTCTCTCTCCTTCCTCCTCCTTCAGTCTACGTTTCTTCTTCTTCTTCTTCTTCTTCTTCTTCTTCTTCTTCTTCTTCTTCTTCTTCTTCACCAAGCACCCCATCCCTCTTCCTCTATTCATTATACACAAAGGAAATAAACAGGGACACAACAGGATGGACGGGAAATTAGTCGGCGGAACAGCGACAGAGATGGTGAGGTTGTAAGTCGCACTGCAGATGTGTGTGTGTGTGTGTGTGTGTGTGTGTGTGTGTGTGTGTGTGTGTGTGTGTGTGGAGGAAGGGGGAGGGAAGGTTGCAACAGGTGTAGACACACAAGGGGAGAGCTCGTACCACAGCAAACGGGGCGGCGAAACAGCAAAATGGGGAGGGGCTTGGGATGCGGGACGAGAAGGCCCCTACGGAGAGAGGAACTGAGACAGCGGCTGAAGCAAGGGCAAAGTTGGGAGGGTCAGGGCACAGCAGGAGGGAGACAGAGAAACACAGCAGGTGGAGCAGACACACTTTGGGGGCCCTAGGTGACAGTGGGTGAATCCACAGCAGCCAGGGTCAACGACACACAGCAAGTGGGGCCAAGGACAAAGCAGGTGAGCTCAGGGAAACAACATGTGTTACACAGGCGATATAGACGGTGAGAGGACACAGCAGGTGGGTTAAATACGCAACGGGTGGATCTGAGACATAGCAGGGAGGCCCTGAGACACAGCAGTAGTAGGCCAGGGTCGAAGTGACTGGGTCACAGACACAGCAGAGGGCTCGGGGACACAGCGGGGAGGTTAGAAGACAATAGAGAGGTCAGAGACACAGCATGTGGGTCAGGGACACAGCGGGGAGGTCAGGCGACAATAGACAGGTCAGAGCCACAGCTGAGAGGGTCAGGGACACAGCATGTGGGTCAGATACAAAGCAGGTGGGATGCCTCAAGGTCACAACACCAGCTGGCATCAGACCAAAGGCGCGCGCACGTTAGGGTAAATCTTCCCACACTCACCATCACTCATACATAGCGAACAGCGTATCGTATCTATACACGTCCACACCCTACACCTTACGGCAACACGCCCCACACACCTAGTATACACTTTGCATTATACTTCCATCATACAGTGATACCTACGAACATTCTCTATGCACATTTCTAAAAACGAGCTAAATCACACATCGCCGCTAACGCAATGAATTCAGACATTCTTACGCCATCCAATAGCACCAACACAAGCTTAACACTACTAAACACTCTCTATCCAATGGTATACACGACCATACATCATACAATGATGTATAACCATCATAAAAGCTCTTCATACAGATAAACGTAACACAGACACATACCCAGATCGCCACTAGCAATTCATTAACATCTCGAGCATGACGGTACGACCCATGAGCACGGAGGTACTACCCATGATGACCTGTGACCCGACCCTTATGGCTCTTCCTCATACCGTCCTCAAGACCAGCTTCAAACATCCTACTCCAGCAGGCTACTGCAGAGTCTTGCATTGCCCCATTCTAAGCCCCGCTCACTCATGCCTCAACACCTGGTTAACTCTCACTTTATTTCCTCAAGTTATCAACTTCCTCTCACTCGCCCGCTTTGGCCAGCTCTCACTCCTTCTCCCAAGGCTACCCACCCAGTGGCTAGCTCTCACTACTGGCCCATTCCCACTGAAGCCTACCCCTCAAAGGCCCACTCTCAATCTCATTCCCAGGGGCTGCTCTCTCTCACTTGGCCCCGTTCTCTCTCTCTCTCTCTCTCTCTCTCTCTCTCTCTCTCTCTCTCTCTCTCTCTCTCTCTCTCTCGAGGCTACCACCAGATCTTACCCATTAATGGCTAGCTCCGACCTGTCCACAGCGACCGGCTGCCATACTCAGTTCCCCTCATGTGGGTAAACACTAAATTCATCGCCCCTCATTCCCGTCAGGAAATCATCAACTCATTGGTCAACTCATTTCTCCTACGGGACTGACGCCCACCAACGATGCTGTGCCTCACACCTTCAGAGACCTCACACCCAACCCACTCCCTCATGAACCTAGGAATGACTCATTACCCCCTCCTGGAAGTGGATGGGTCTGACTCAACTCCCCGAGGATGAGGTTAGCGCCTCCCTGCGCACGGGTTAAAATCGAGGCTGTGGCGGAAACAGCGGGAGGAGACACGAGGAAATGCCTCCCTCTCCTGCGGCAGTACGACCCGTGCACTTCGGCAGCGGGCGGCTGAAGGCCAGCTTTCCCGAACTGTGATGCAATTCTGGGTATTCCTCCCCTGAGGAAGTGGCGGCTTATTTCTCGTGCACTTCAATGGGGAAGACGAGTGGGAGGAGGAGGAGGAGGAGGAGGAGGAGGAGGAGGAGGAGGAGGAGGAGGAGGAGGAGGAGGAGAGGAGGAGGAGGAGGAGGAGGAGGAGTGTCAAGGCCAGTAGTTCCCCCTGCTGGAGACACGGTGACCTATACCGGTCATCTGGTGGCGCTAGCGGCTGGCACGTTCCCCGACGACGAGGTGAAGCGGACTCGTCGTTCGAACTCCATCCATCGAGTCAGGTCACGACACAAACACCGTCTGCAACTAAATGCAACAACAGTCTTCTTCAGCGGTGCTAAACAATAGAAAAAAAAATACGTTGGTGTGTGATTTTCTAACAACACTGGGCTCTCCAATACACTGAGGGTTAGTTCACAGTATTCGTAGATATGAGGAAAAAAATGGAATATTGATTCATTGCAAAGGAAGCAACAGCCATGTTGCCTCTGCCGGATCCACGCAACACAGGAAGCCATGAATTACGGAAACATGTTCTCAGAACGACGTTAACTCAGCTTCCTTTGTCCGTTCGAGCACGACGGTACGGCCCTTGGCATAACAGCGTGCGACCTCTGACCCTTGTTGACAGTAAGAGTCAGGTCAGATGCCAGGCCATCACACCGACAGGTCGTACCGTCGTGCTCAAAAGACGTACCGTTCTGCTCAAGTGGTCGTACCGTAGTTATCAAGGGTCATTCAAAGTTGGTTGGCAGGTGACATTCTTCCTTCAACAGTATCATGCTAAACTACTCTCATGCTAAACTACTCTCATATCTTGAAATCTGACAAGTGATCATCATCGTCTAAGGTCATCTAGAATCAACTGGGTTAAATGCGTACAAGATGCGCTCTCACGAACGCCTCACCTTACGCAACATATCACCCAGAATCGTCCAGTTAAGGCGCGGAGTAATGTATGCCATGGCTGGGACACTTGATTTCAAGTATATTCTGGGGCAATCCCCCGGTGGCTATCGTGAATACCTGGTAGAATCTTTGGGGAGGTCTTCTGTTCCCCTCACAGCACGGGCTGAGCCTCCCAGAACTGGTAGGTTGGGGTCGCTGGTCAACCGAGCTGTTGGTAGCTTGCAGCCCTCAGGCCTATATATTAAGCCACCTGCAGCTTGTCTTTCTATGTGGGCTTCATATGAAGTCTTGACTTAATACATGTGTCATGCAGTAAGCAAGCAAAGATAATCATCCTTTACTTACCAACGTCTGCAGCTGAAGATTCACAAAAGCTCCTAAGTCCGATCACCCGACTTACCTGGGGATGAATAGAGAAAAATAACATTAGTTCGTGATGAGGTTCATACAAAAAAACTTACTTTTCCTAAAAAAAAAAAAAAATATCAGAATGAGAGAACTAATATACTAATATTCTATAAGAATAACACAGTAGTGAACTGCCCAGTTTCTCGTCACAGGCTTAAAGATATCAAATAATAAGTTGAAATCGATTCGAAATCGCGTATACATTCATACCATAAACACACTCCATATTTCTATACGCTGAACTACGCGTTATTTTCGACATACAATCGGGGCGACGTCCGACTTACAAACCATGTCTACTGCCTTGCTGTCCAGATTTGTATGATCGAGTAGCGAGTGCCAGCATTTCTCTGTCTCACAGGCTAGAACACAATAACGCATTTCCTTGCCTCGTGTTAAGTGCTAGTATTATATTTCTAAGCCTCTGCTGAGTGCTACTACTGTATTTCTATGCCTTGGATAAGTAACTATTATTGAATTCATAGCTCAAGCATTTCCTCGCCTCGGTAACCAGTGCATGTCCTGCATTTCCTCCCATCAGCATATCCTCTCCTGCTCACGCCACAGGGAACCTAACCACACGACCTTGTGGCGATGATGTGGGGCCAGCATTCGAAGTTCCCCTTCCGCCAACCCCCGGCTTTGTACCAGTTCCATAAAAGAGACACACATTCCTACTCATTTTCCACTGCGTATTCTTATGGCTCTCTAAGTGTGAAGAAGTATCGAGGATCATATTTACGCGAGGAAGGGTGGCGTGCGGACGCGTCATCTGCCCCCCCCCCCCCCACCTTCGTAGTATCAAAGGTGAAGACAAAGTAACGCTTTTAAGTAACAGATCTGTACGTCCGTCCGTCCGTCCGTCCTTCTGAGGCTGCTGCAGACACTTAATATCAGATTCGATCCGAAGCTAACACGATCTAGCACACACGTGAGCAGACAATAGCAATGTTATGACACGTGTGTAAGGACGTCTTATATATATATATATATATATATATATATATATATATATATATATATATATATATATATATATATATATATATATATATATATATATATATATATATATACATATATGAGTCCGGACTGACACACACATGCAGCCTACGACGGGGGATGTGTAATGTACAGAGGATGTGTATGTGTCCATGTATATTACGTAACCTCTTCCACAGTCAGCCCAGCTGTTCATCCCCCACCCCTCGGGGTGGGTCGATGCAATGGGTACCTGACTCAGGCTAAGGTATATATATATATATATATATATATATATATATATATATATATATATATATATATATATATATATATATATATATATATAGCCTTAATGTGATGGCCTTCATTAGAGCCTCAGCTGTCCGTGCCGTCTCAGCTAACATAACATAAAAAAACAAGGAAAATAACGACACACAACGTTAACACGTGCTGACTGCCGCCGTATTTATATACCCTTCCATTACAAACCAGTAAACCGAGCGCTCTCATTCATCATCATCATCCACGTCGAACACTATCAACGACCCTCGTTATGAAAGCGTACTACACCCTACGACAAAGTGTACAGGACTAGTGTACACCCTGCGACGCAGTGTACAGGACTAGCGTACACCCTGCGACGCAGTGTACAGGACTAGCGTACACCCTGCGACGCAGTGTACAGGACTAGTGTACACCCTGTGACGCAGTGTACAGGACTAGTGTACACCCTGTGACGCAGTGTACAGGACTAGCGTACACCCTGCGACGCAGTGTACAGGACTAGTGTACACCCTGCGACGCAGTGTACAGGACTAGTGTACACCCTGTGACGCAGTGTACAGGACTAGTGTACACCCTGCGCGCAGTGTACAGGACTAGTGTACACCCTGCGACGCAGTGTACAGGACTAGCGTACACCCTGCGACGCAGTGTACAGGACTAGCGTACACCCTGCGACGTAGTGTACAGGAGTAAGTTGAGGCTCCGTCTCCCATCCTGAGCCATCGATCAATAGCGAGTTATTCAATTAAGCTGAATCAATATTCAATAATGATCAGGAACTGAGTAATCACCACACACACACACACACACACACACACACACACACACACACACGCGCGCGCGCGCGCGCGCGCGCGTCTACCCTCTGCCAAGAATGAGAAGAAATTTATATTCGCATCAGCACAATAT
The DNA here is from genome assembly GCF_036320965.1 of Panulirus ornatus. Lineage (NCBI taxonomy): Eukaryota > Metazoa > Arthropoda > Malacostraca > Decapoda > Palinuridae > Panulirus > Panulirus ornatus. Next base: position 9,773,125 of record NC_092248.1, read on the forward strand.
CATTTTGTCATGAAATCGAATGAGGTGACGGAGGAATTCCTTCTTAAAGCTGAACAAATTCATGACATCAATGCTGCACAAGTCCTGACATCAATGCTGCACAAGTCCTGACATCAATGCTGCACAAGTCCTGACATCAATGCTGCACAAGTCCTGACATCAATGCAGCACAGAGTCATGATGACATCAATACACGCTGGTGTCTCACGTAACGTCACAGGTATTCGTTATGTTTAACGATATGCAAATCCAAGGCCAGGCCAGGCCAGTCCCGTCACAAACATCGCACGGAAAAATCACGAATAAAATAACAGTTCCCCGTAACGCGAGGAGAAGGAGGAGGAGGAGGAGAGGAAAGGAAGAGGACACAAGGAGAGATATACGAAGACTTGCTCAAGGCGTCGTCAACAATAAGACAAAAAGAAAAAAAAAATCTTAATCAGTGCCAGAAGGAAATTCCCTCCCTCCCTCCCTCCCTCTCCCCTTGTGGACAAACACTCAAGCCTCCCCTTCCCCCTTACCCACCCCCAGCGGAAATGACATAAAGGGAAGGGGGGAGGGAGAAAGGGAGGGGGAGAAAGGGGGAAGGGAGGAGGAGGAGGATGCCAACACAAAATAAAACCTGATGATATGCATCGGGATGCACGATCGCCATCACGAAGGGGCTGGGCCACTTGTGGGACAAAAACGCAGGCAACGCAGGGGGAATCCACAAGGGTAGTGAGGGGGGGTAAAGCTGCCCCAGAGTGACACGGGTGCAGCATATGCTGCCTCGCGCACGCGCTGACGGTGTGGCTTGGCACGAAGAAAGAAAATCAATCCATAAAAATCATAATTGCCCGTACTTACAAAATATCCCCCAGTCTGTTTACAGCAAAACACTATCCAAAATATCTCCCACAAGACCTACACTTTCAAGGAGTTTTTCCCTCCCTCTCCTACACACACACACACACACACACACACACACACACACACACACACACACACACAATAATTAAACTGCTTACACCACGACAATGTTCCCTAATACTGTCTAAACCGCCATACTGCTAACTATGCACACATACTAACTCAAACTGCCTTGTAAAGATGAAGAACACATTCTTTATCACGTCTTATTCATTGACGATAAAACACGCGACACATTCGAGTTATCAAGACTTAACACGAGTGATCTTGTTGGTGTAAGTTCCAGTGTGTGTGGGGGGTGTCCCCTGCAGTGTGTGCCAACGCCTGACGGACGTGTTATAATACAGGATGTGCCTCAAACCCAAACGACAGATCACAGAGAGAAATCATGCCATCAGAACACGCGCATCCACACATGTCGATCGAAACCGCCCCTTTTTTTTGAGAGTGAATCATAGTATCATAGCGTGATTCACACCTGATTCTGAGTGAATAGGAACACTGAAGCACCGTACACACACACACACACACACACACACACACACACACACACACAGACACACGAGTGTGCAACTCTGACCCTGTAATGTAAAAACAGGTTATTACAATACACCTACACTGCCTATACCATTAGGGTGATCGTAAAACTGCCAACCTCAGAGGTGTTCCCAAACAGCCTACACCCACAGCGTGAGGCAACAAGCCAACGTATATACATATATGAAAAAAAAAAAGGGGGACAAAATCACTCTTCGTCATTTCCTCTCCCGTGGCAGCCATAACGAAGACGCCTTTTAAAATGGTACGACTCAACTTCAAAGACACCTTGCAGGAGGGTCGAGACCCCCTTCGACTGCCTTCGATACGACACAGTCTGTGCCTTCGGCTACCGGAGGCAGGGTAGTCGAGCAGTTCTCCAACAGTTCCTACGGCTCGGGAGCGACGTGCGCGTCCCACGCATGATAGCAACGCGTCGGTAATCGACGATGCCATACACGTCATTCGCTCGGACGGGGGAGTCCCAGACTACGTCATCGGGTTAGTGATGGTCTGATGCGGCAGGTGAGAAAGAAGGAAAAAAAAATCTTTTTATGGAATGAATCATCATACAACAGAAAATGGAATATGGAGGGAGGGGGGAAATATCGAATAAAGGATAAATGAGACATGGGAACATGAGAGTACTCTCATGTCCATACCTGAACAAACATTCTCGGATGCAATAAGGAAGATAACAGAGATAACGATCGACACTTCATCCATCGTAAAGGGGAGAGATAATCACTTCACACAAGTACGAGAGATTGAAATGGGAAATATACCAATACAAACCTCCCTTACAGAAGATGGGATAAACTATACTGTTCATCCAAAAGGAGACGGGATAACCCTACAATGTACATGATACATAAGGCTCAGGGAAAGCCTAACCCAAGGGCTTCATAACATGCAACTAGGGGAAAAAAAGGGGAGGGAGGGAGGGGAGGAAACTACGTGCAGCTTGAAAGAGACCAATGGGAAAGCCAGCAACGAAGGGAAGGGTAAAAAAAAAAAAGCAGAGACTATAAGGCCAAGACGTCTCACTTCCTGTTTGTGTTCAGAACGCTGGCGAGGTTATCTGTATAGTGGTTACGGGATAAGACTCCCTGGTTGACGGGGGGGTATGAACAGTGTCAAGTCGGAGGAGAGGCATGACCTACGACCTCTCAATACGACGTGACGACCCCCCCTGGATGACCAGGCCTCTCTGACGTTCGACCTGACATGAGCGATGGACTGCAGTCAAGGTGTGTGTGTGTGTGTGTGTGTGTGTGTGTGTGTGTGTGTGTGTGTGTGTGTGTGTGTGTGTGTGTGTGTAAGGTGAGCATACCTCTTCCTTTCTTGTTTTTGGTCAAGTTGTCAACACAGCCACCCACTGAGGAAATGGTTTGTGAGTGGTGGGCGTCAGTGGGTGGTGGTGGGGCATGGCTGAGCGGCCGGGGGGGCTGGGTTGGCTGGCGGAGTTTGACCTTGGTCGAGAGTCTGGGGTGTCACCCCACACCCCACCCCAGGAGGGCGGGCTGAGGGGGTGCCAAGTGCCAGAACCAACCAATACCTGACGTCACTTCCTCCCATTCACACCACCCTACCCACTATCCACCCCACCCTCTCCCACCACCCACTTCCGTCATTCTTTTATCCTTCCTCACATTTCACTTTCACTTGTGTCTCCCTCTCTAGTATTCCTTCACTCCTCTCACACACTCGGGGGTTTTAAAGATACGAACGAAAACACACCTCAGCTCATACCAGTTCTGTTTTCTATGTAATCATATTAATCATACGAGGGCTTGCACTGAGGTCATACGATATCTCGAGAGGCAGTGAAACTTGATGAATGATCCCACAGTTTCGTAATCTAAACTGTGAATAAATAATGCATACAAATGGCACGATGAAATAATCATGGCGTTAACACAGCTCGGGGCCTTTCATTTACGAAAATATGTAGGAGGAAAAGATCAAATTTCTTTATATATATATATGTGTGTGTGTGTGTGTGTGTGTGTGTGTGTGTGTGTGTGTGTGTGTGTGTGTGTGTGTGTGTGTGCGTGTGTGTGTGCGTGTGTGTGTGTGTGTGTGTGTGTGTGTGTGTGTGTGTGTGTGTGTGTGTGACCCAAGGTCAGGCAATTATGACATTCCAGGCTTCATTCCTACAACAGTCAGAACACGTAGAGGGTTGTAAGAATGGCTCTGTGCCTTTACCTAGCAACAGGAAGCGACGTACGAGTGACACACAGGGTGACCTCTGAGAGCCTCACTGGCTTGTTCTGTGTGACGTCAAGTGAGTGTGGCTGACGCGATCAAGACTCTACCAACACTCCCCAGTGCCTGGTTCACTTAGTTCCCCCTCGCAGCAGCAGCGGGAAGTAGGCAAAGTTTGGTGAGATCCGGTTCTTGTTCATCATTATTATTATTAGTATCATTATTATTATCATTATCATTATCATTATTATTATCATTATTATCATTATTATTATTATTATTATTATTATTATCCCAGTGGCGGCCTATACGAGGAGTCTGTTACTTATTTACTTCTTACATTACTTATTGGGGGATGGAGGGGGGTGGGGGGAATGAGGCAAGAGGAGGCGTACGCCAAGGCATGCCATCCAGTAATTAACCAATTAATGCCCTGACTACTAATGAGGCTCCTGTGTGACTTCCTTCCCCTCCCACCCCATCCCCCCCTCCTCACCCAACATCTCCTCCCCCCCCCCCCCCCAAAAAAAAGAAGTTCGGCTTGCACACGTGACGTGGTATATTAACGATCTGCGGGACCCTTAACGACATGACGGCAGTTAAGTTCTCTCTCTCTCTCTCTCTCTCTCTCTCTCTCTCTCTCTCTCTCTCTCTCTCTCTCTCTCTCTCTCTCTCTCTCTCTCTCGGCGGGAAGGTAGTCGCGACTCAAAAGAGGCGGATTAAGACGTTCGAAGGAGAGAGCGCCTCACAAAGACTCCTTCTTGAGATATTGAGATCATTCGGCAGGGAAAAAAAAAAAAAACAGATCCGGGTAGAGCACTTGAGCTCTTCAGCTGGACAATGTGACCCTTGAGAACGACGGGGCACGACCCACTCATCCCCCCCCCCCCCCCGAGCGCGTCGGCACGACCCCCTTGACAACTACTGGACGACTCCACGAGACCCAGAGAGAGCGACCGTGCAGGCCTTATGTACGAAGGGTCGTACCATCATACTCAGGAGGAGGAGGAAGGGCAGGATGTGTGTGTGTGTGTGTGTGTGTGTGTGTGTGTGTGTGTGTGTGTGTGTGTGTGTGTGTGTGTGTGTTCAAGGGTCGTACCGTCGTATTCGCAAGGTGGGAACAGCGCTGCCACGGTACATTTATCCGTCGCTAGATTTCAAGAGGACGACACCGAACTGCCTGTATAAGGATAAAATTACATCAGGCAGCAAAGGAAAATACACGGAATTATCTCCAAAAGATGGATAATAATTGCTGTACTCTCAGAACAGAAAATGTAGGGGGGTCAGGACCCCCTACATACGACCCCTGGCCTGTGTTACAAGTAGCGATCTCCAAAATCCCGAGGCAATTGTAGACTGGAGACTTAGAAGTTAGAAAACGGAAACCAGTGGCTTGCATACAACAGGTCGCTGGGTTACGAAAGTAGATGGGGCATTCTAGGTTTTACGGGGCTGGTCAATTCTAATCATAAAACGAATAAATAAAATCTTTACCATCTTAAACACCTTCACCAGTCTACACACAAGCTTGATGCTGGCTACATATACCTCGTGTTATACATAAGCAGCTGAAACGACCTCATTAGTCAGGAATAAAGTGTAAAATCAAAATGTACAAAATGATTCTCGGCGCTGCCATATTCGTGTGTCACTTCCACTGTGCGCAAAACTTTGCGCGTAATGTAGCTACAGTGGGCGAGTGAGACAGACCCCTTATGGGTCGCATCTATACCCATGAATGTCACGCTCTGTGGGTCGTTACGGGAGGCTGAGTCCACAGGTTGTTACTAAGCCGTAGGCTGTGTGACGTGGACGAGAGGTGACGTCATACTTGTTGGCAGTAGGTTTGTGACGTGAATAATGGTCATGGTTGGGACATCTTGCCCCGCGCTATAGCGGTCATTGACTTTATATATATGAAAAAAGGCTTCGAAACGTCAGGAATTCGCTAGTAATTAACGACCGTGACATAATTACCTAATTAGCGTAACATGAAAACGCAAATGACTTCAAAGCCAGACGCACAGTCACCAAAGGCACCCCGTAAACATCAATAGTTTAATTTCAAGAGGATGCGTCCCCATCCTGACCTCCCAGTGGGACCCAGCACCATGGCTACGACAGGAACAACACCACGACCACGGCCACCACCACCACTACCATCACACCAGCTACCAAGTTTCCCCCTCCAAGTTTTTTTTCTCCCTCCCTTGCTTCTTCCCCCCTCCTCCAAGTTTTTTTCCTTTCCCCCCTCCTCCAAGTTTCTTTCCCTTCCCCCCCTCCTCCAAGTTTTTTTCCTTTCCCCCTTCCTCCAAGTTTATTTCCCTTCCCCCCTCCTCCAAGTTTCTTACCCTTCCCCCTCCTCCAAGTTTCTTACCCTTCCCCCTTCCTTCAAGTTTCTTTCCCTTCCCCCCTCCTCCAAGTTTCTTTCCCTTCCCCCTCCTCCACCAAGTTTCACCATTTTTCCGCCGTGCCTCAAGTTCCTGTCTCAGGTTGCACCGACTCCTCGCCTCGAGCTGCAGTTTCTCGTGGCACAAACTTGGCTCTCTGTTTATGTGGAGTTTCCTTTTCGGTCTCTGAGTCTTCCGGATTTCCATCGCGCATACGTTTCCAGGTCTTGTCTTTAACCCCAGAGTCTCCACACGACACCCCCCTCCTCCCCCAACTAAGAGACGTTCTGCTTCCCCGGTTGCATTGTTGGCGAAGTCTCTCTCTCTTTCTCTCTCTCTCTCTCTCTCTCTCTCTCTCTCTCTCTCTCTCTCTCTCTCTCTCTCTCTCTGGGGGAGGGGGGGGGGGAGAGAGAGAAGAATTTTCTCCCAAACTCCAGCGGGGTTTTGTGAGGGAGTCGTGCGGTGTAGTTCACCCTGCACAGGATCTTCCCCACGTCTCCCGGATGTCTGCCCCCACAGTGCTGGCTGGAGAGACTGTGGCACACGAGACAGGGGTCATCAAATCATGTACACCATCAGTGCATGACAGAAGGGTACAGCAACATGTACGCCACCAGTGCATGACGAAATGGTACAGCAACATTCATGACCAATGACGTCGCTTGTTCTCATTCCCCTCACCTAGGCATCACGAACAACCTCGTAACGACCCAAGAGTGTACTGCCTGTTTTGCGTGCGTCTCCTCTGAACCCCACCGTGGTCTCAGCAGACGAGCGCGACAACCTGCCGTCCAGTGAAATCGCTCGACTGACACCGTTCTCTGCCTACGAAAGCCAAGTGTGGCAAACTGGCCAAACTTACCCTCAAGCACCAGTCCATGAGATGGCTGGCTGGTGGGGGGGCGATGCTCTAAAAGTGGTTTTATTCTTTGTTCATCAGGGAAAACCGATGGTAGTCTTAGAGAGAGAGAGAGAGAGAGAGAGAGAGAGAGAGAGAGAGAGAGAGAGAGAGAGAGAGAGAGAGAGAGAGAGAGAGAGAGAGAGAACGGGAAGGGAACAGAAAAAGGAAGACAAGATATCCACCCTGTTTTACGGGAGAAAGCCTGCAATGAGCTCTCGTAAATGGAGCTCAACTGGCTCCCGTCTTACACCATTATCTGTACTAATAATGGTAAATACTTTCATGGAGGAGGAGGAGGAGGCCAATATTCTAAGAAACAATCTAACAAAGAATATTCAGAGAGACAAGTATAGAGTCAACTCTCTAATAACCAATCTCTCTCTCTCTCTCTCTCTCTCTCTCTCTCTCTCTCTCTCTCTCTCTCTCTCTCACAAACACAATATCCACAAAAGCTGAACCCACATATAAAACCCACCAGTGAAACCATCCGCATCATCATTCACCCACCAGGTGCGTTGACACAGGAGAAAACGAGAGAAAGTGATTTGAGACAGCGAGGTGGTGGGGGGGTGGGGGTGAGAGAAAGTCCGCCATCCCCCACGTCAAACACACCAGCTCACACGACTCTCCCAGCGACCATTCCTATGGTTAACGCAACAACAACAACAACAACAACAACAACAACAACAACAACAATAATAATAATAATAATAATAATAATAATAATAATAATAATAATAAACGTAATCTAACAGGCCCTGAGGGGCAGGAATGTTTGTTCACAAACTAAGTGATAAACATGTCAAACAATAGTAAAAGTAAGTCCGAGAGGCACAGGAACACGTAAGGGGTAGACTCATACAATGGACAGATGACAATGTTATATTTGCAAGGGACCAAAGCAGACGCCACATGTGACGGGCCTTCTGGAAATGGGCTGGCTTTACGTCGGCGATCCCAAAGGCCTCGATGGGTCCTTGGATCACACGAACTGCTTCGCCTGATCTATGTAAATCACTGGCCAGAGGGACTGGACTTGTCTGTACCTGTATATGATGACGTGCGGTCGAGTCATGATGGAGGTAAGAAACGACCTGGGGGACGACGCACCAGCGTTACGAAGGGGGGACCTAAAGAGGGACCTGAACGAGGACCTCAAAGTAGGTCTGATCCAATACCCGAGGAAGCGTAAAGTAACGAAACAGGGACACAGGGAAGGAAGGACCGTCGATACAGATATCATCATCATCATAATCATCCAGCAGGGTATCTGTTGCTTCACGAATCATCTGTATGTTGGAGAGGTTCGAGGGATCGGTCTGAGGGATCGGTCCGTCGCAAATGGCCCCATCCCAACCTCATGAGCACGGGAGAGGCAGACAACAATCTGTCTGCCTGGCAAATGTTAGTATGGCATTCATGCTTGACGAAATATTCAGCAAGCCAAAAATAGAATGTAATTCTCGAGTTTGGTAAGAGGACTCACAGAAGTGAGGCGATATATAAACAGAGAATGTCTAGAAGGGGGCAACAAAGGTGGAGCCAGAAATGAGGGAGCTCCCTCAGGGGGCAGAGGTCATTATTAATTTGCCCATGACGGAAGAGAGAAGAGAAATGGAGGACTTGATCATAACGTCTATGTTTCTATATCAATATGGCGACGCCGACAGTCAAAAGTTTTCTGAAGCAGAAACTAGGAGGAATAGCATATTAAGCCAAAAAACCTATTATGTCCACAAGTGTTTTCACTATACTGCAGGAGCGTAAGAATTGATTAAAATAAGAGATAAAACTATCAATACTGATACCATACAAAAGTTTACAAAGTTTCAAAGCAAATGAGAATGTTCAAGAGACGCCTTCTCTCTCTCTCTCTCTCTCTCTCTCTCTCTCTCTCTCTCTCTCTCTCTCTCTCTCTCTCCTCGAATGTAGAACTCTCTCCAGGTTCCCTACAAACAGGTAAATACAAACTGGGTATTACACACACACACACACACACACACACACACACACACACACACACACACACACACGTGATTTAGCGGTCAGCGTTACTGACCATGAGTCAGCGCAGGCCCGCTCGGAATCTGACTCGCACGGGGGGGAGGGGGAGCGGAATTCCGAGCGAGGCAGTCGGCCTAACAACACCCCGCCCCCCTCCACCTCGGGGACGGTCGATAAAGTGGGTACCTGGCTTAGGCTGGAGTGTGTGTGTGTGTGTGTGTGTGTGTGTGTGTGTGTGTGTGTGTGTGTGTGTGTGTGTGTTGTATATACACACACACACACTCGGATCTCAAGAAACTTTAAATGGAGCGTGACTACCAATACTGGAGGGGATTATAAGCACTCACTAACTCCGGCGGTGATGTGATCCTCTCCCACAGATGCCGCCTTTCGGAAGGTCAAGACGCGAGATGCGGGGGTGGTGGGAGTGGCAGTGGATGGGGGGGGTGGAAGTGCCGGGGAGAGAGGAGGGGGGAGAAGATAGGAGAGAAGTTCAGACACCCTCCGGCACCCACATCCCCTAAGGGGTTGGAGTGGGTGAGGGGGGACCGTGTTACCGGACCCCTGCAGCCTGGTAACAGCTGCTACCAAGTGGCCGCCTGAGCCTGGCATAGCTGGGGCGTGAGGGAGGGAGGGAGGTGTGGGTGGCGGTGTGAGGAGAGAAGCTTGTGGGCGGGCGGTGGGAAGGGAGGAACCTTGTGGGCGGGCGGTGGGAAGGGAGGAACCTTGTGGGCGGGCGGTGGGAAGGGAGGAACCTTGTGGGCGGGCGGTGGGAGAGGAAGAAGCTTTGAGGGAGGGAAAATAGACAAGATGGGAACAGAGTGAGGGGAAAAATGAAGATGGAGGATTTAAAGGGAAGGAAGAGGAGGAGGAAGACAATGAGAAGATGGGGTTGGAATGATCTATCTACACCCTCACTCTGCCATAAACACTCTCGTAAATACGTTAACCGCTTTACTCTCGTAGGACAACATAAACAGTTGATGTGAGCTCTCACAGTAGAGGCTGCGCCGTCACTGACACAGCAGAAGCTGTGCTACCGCTGTAACAACAGAAGCTGTGCCGCCACAGCGGCACCTGGGTAATACACCAGGGAAAAAAAAAAAAAAATGAAATCAGCAAGAAATATGATAACACAGCCCTTGAGCACGACGGTTCCGAGGCGTGTGTGGGACAGCTTGTGTTGTGACCAAACCATTTCAAAGTTCAGGTCAGAGCACAGGAGGCCATCGCGCGATCATAGGTCGTCGTAAAGTTCATCGGTAGGCTGAATGATCCCTGAGGTCACTTTAACCGACCCCCTAGGGTTACCCCCTGACGTCACCCTGAATGAGCCGAGGTCACACTGAACGACCGCCAAGGTCAAAATGAATAATCTCCGGGGGTCAAAATGACTCACCTAACACTGTACCGCGTGCAGTTCAACTGACTCCACGCACGACTCAAACGAACGACTCTAACTACTTAGGTGACTCAGGATAACGACCGTGACGACTCACACGACTAAAAGCGAACGACGTGGCGGCTCAACTCACTCCACAAAGAACCCAAATTCTTTAGATCCTGATCCATCATTCCAGGCGGACTGATGACCCCTTAGGTCACACCCTTCCAGGCGGCTCATGACCCCAGAGGTCACTATTCCAGTCGGCTGGTGACCCGACCCAGTCAACCAGACCTGCTGACCCGGTAGACGAGAAGGCTCGTAACCCGAGTCACTGTGACCTGACCCGGTTGGTGGCGGACTTTCTCCCCGCTGCATCTCTCTCTCTCCCCCCTCCTCCCAACCTCCCCCAGCCTGTCTCTATTCTCTTTCACGCCCTCATTCTCTCTCTCCCTCATTCTCTCTCTCTCTCTCTCTCTCTCTCTCTCTCTCTCTCTCTCTCTCTCTCTCTCTCTCGCCACGAGGGCCCCCTCTTCTCTTCACCTCTCCACTGCCTAAGCGAAGAGGCGAAAGTCGCTCTGGGGCATGAGCCACGTGCCATCATCAATCCCTCCTCCCCAACACACACACACACACACACACACACACACACACACACACACACACACACACACCTCGTGCACCGCACCTCACCTCTCAGCCACGAGTCAAGGAGGAGGCCTCCTCTACCACCACCACCACCGCCGCTGCTGCTAACTCCCAGGATCAAGTCTCTCCCAGGTAGGCACCAGGCTGTACGCCACCCTCGCCTCTCCTCCTCCTCCTCCTCGCCAGCACAAACACCGTACATGTTTCAGATTAATTTTTTTTCCTCCCTTCCGCGTGAAGCGCCCAATTCTTTTTTTTTTTTTTTTCTACACCTGACTCACTTGATTATGCTCTGCCGGTATAGCTTTCACCCTTGGAAATGCAGCAACCCGTTTCCTTATCAATAAATCTGCATTTCTAGATTTATTCTACAGTCTCTCCTAAAGACCTAATAATCTTTAAAAATATATATTTTTTTCATTTAACTACAATTCACAATCATCCGTCAACCTCAAATCATGTCGTCTCTCAGGGAATGATTTAATCAATTTACTTTTCCAGAATCAATCTCTTTTATCTTCATTTATTACGCTTTTCCATTTTGAGGTTTCAAAAGTATTCTTCACCCAAATCAAATTATAGTCTATTGTTCGCCACAGACCCCTTGAAATAAAGTATGTCGTCTGCAAGAAAATGATATTTGGATAAAACTGACCTTCCCGATTCTTTTCTTTACTTCCGGATTTATCTTTTCCCTCTACATGAGCATCAATTATTTCGAAGAAGATAATTCTATCACATTTGATAATTCTATCATTCAGTTAACCTAATCCACAAACAAACATCCATCCTGCCAACAGAACACGTTGTCTCACGATCACATTTGAATAAATTTGCATATCCAGATATGTCCTCTCGTCTCCGTGAAGAAGCATCAATATTTCCCACACGTACACCTAATGTGCTTCATAGCACATTAGGTGTAAATGGAAGCAAGACATGTAACATGCACACCAGTTCCCCCCTGCGTCTCCCGTCCTCACTGGCGCGGGCGGCAGCCGCTGCTCACCACCACCAACCTTGCCACGGTTGCATTGTGCACCCTATTTAGAACACCAACTCCTCGCATCCGTAACGCATGCGTCGGCCGTGGCTCAAGGTGATCCTCCAGCAGGACGCTCCACAGGAAGGTCCTTCAACAGACGCCCCTCCTCCTCCATTCCTGGATCCTTCTGCGACGACTCGCGGCTCTGATAACGACGACTCGCGGCTCTGATAACGACAACTCGCGGCTCTGATAACAACGACCCGTGGCTCTGATGACGACGACCCGTGGCTCTGATAACGACGACTCGCGGCTCTGATAACAACGACCCGTGGCTCTGATGACGACGACCCGTGGCTCTGATAACGACGACTCGCGGCTCTGATAACGACGACTCGCGGCTCTGATAACGACGACCCGTGGCTCTGATAACGAGATGAACAGAGCCAGGCTTGATTCGCGAATTCTGTGATACGAAGTGGAGTTCTATATATCAGTCGAGTTTTTGTTATTCCTTTTTGTTATTCATTTCTGAAGCTGAATTTCACATGAAGTCCTTTATATTATCATGGCAGAAGGCCAGGCCGCGACATCAACACCCAAAGGTGGTGCCACTCGTGCTCATGGGTCGTTCCGTCGCGCTCATGGGTCGTTCCGTCGTGCTCAAGGGTCGCACCGTCGTGCTCAAGGGTCGTACCGTCGTGCTCAAGGGTCGTACCGTCGTGCTCAAGGGTCGCACCGTCGTGCTCAAGGATCGTACCGTCGTGCTCAAGAGTCGCACCGTCGTCCTGATGGTTATGCCTTCACAGTGGTTGCGTTGCGACTAATCCCTCACCAAATGCGCGCCTCACATCTTACCATCCACCACCTCCTGCAGTTCCCTCAAAGCTCAAACCATACGGGAGGTAATGGCTTCTCGTCTGCTCAGGTCCGAATATCCTACGAGAGAGTTTAAACCCCCGACAGTCCTTCATCTCTCATCCGTTATGGCTCCGTCCTTCACCTTACTACTGTCATAGCAGCAGGGTTCCTTCGTCCGCCCACCGTTACATCAAGGCCCTTCACATCACGGCCGATTTAGCGGCTACAGACGTCTCTACGACTTCAGTCTGCCTTGCCTGCCAATATGCCGTAACTCAGCTTTAATTCGGTATTGAGGAATAAGAAAAAAAAATATTCGTAGTGAAGCAAGGTCAAACTATTTACCCTCTCCTCCCTTTACGTACCCTCCATCGCAAGTTCCATTTACGTGCACTAAATCATACGTTCCCTTTATGTGTCTTTTCCATCATAGGCTCCCTTAACGCACCTCCATAAAGAAGTTTCCCTTCACATAACCCACAACAAGTTCCCTTCAAGTACCCCATAAAAAGCTTTCTTTTACGGTCTCCCCCCTATAGCAACTTCCCCCTTTCCCACACCAGCCTGCAGGCATTACGATACCTCCTCCAATGTAGTGTACATTCCGCCGCGCTCACTATCACCCATGACGTCCACTTATGGTTAAAGGTGTTCGACCGCTACTGTTCTCGCGATGAACAACGTCACACACACCCACGAGAACACCGAGGCTGGCGACAGGAAGGCACCAGACGGACCCCACGTTGCATTCTGAGCAGACACTCCTGACGAAGGGTTCAGAGCAGACACTCCTGACGAAGGGTTCGGAGCAGACACTCCTGACGAAGGATTCAGAGCAGGACACTCCTGACGAAGGGTTCAGAGCAGACACTCCTGACGAAGGGTTCAGAGCAGACACTCCTGACGAAGGGTTCAGAGCAGACACTCCTGACGAAGGGTTCAGAGCAGGACACTCCTGACGAAGGGTTCAGAGCAGACACTCCTGACGAAGGGTTCAGAGCAGACACTCCTGACGAAGGGTTCAGAGCAGACACTCCTGACGAAGGGTTCAGAGCAGACACTCCTGACGAAGGGTTCAGAGCAGACAATCCTGACGAAGGGTTCAGAGCAGACACTCCTGACGAAGGGTTCAGAGCAGACACTCCTGACGAAGGGTTCGGAGCAGACACTCCTGACGAAGGGTTCAGAGCAGACACTCCTGACGAAGGATTCAGAGCAGGACACTCCTGACGAAGGATTCAGAGCAGACACTCCTGACGAAGGATACTGCTACTACTACTACTACTACTACTACTACTACTACTACTAATAATAATAATAATAATAATAATAATAATAATAATAATGTCTGCTGAAGTAACCGCAGCCAAAGGCTGAAAATACAGTGGAAATTATACAGAACAGAGAGAGTGTGAGGCTACGACATATAGGGAGGAGCTAAACGCTGAGGTGAAACTCCACTAATTACTGTGTGTCTGGTGCTCGCAATGTGGGCCTGTTCTTGTTGAGGTCTGTACGAGTAATGTGGGCCTGTTCTTGTTGTGGTCTGTATGAGGAATGTGGGGTCTGTTCTTGTTGTGGTCTGTATGAGGAATGTGGGGTCTGTTCTTGTTGTGGTCTGTATGAGGAATGTGGGGTCTGTTCTTGTTGTGGTCTGTATGAGTAACGTGGGTCTATTCTAGTTGAGGTCTGTACGAGTAATGTGTGTCTGTTCTTGTTGTGGTCTGTACGAGTAATGGGGGTCTGTTCTTGTTGTGCTCTGTGCGAGTAATAAAGGGCTGTTCTTCAAGCAGTCTTGCACATATCATAAACATTTCCATGATAACATTTTTACAATGTAAATGAAAAAAAAAAAGCGATTAGTGTTGAAAAGGGAAAAACATTTGTGCGCTGTTGAATATCGAATTCCTGATATTCAAATCGTAGAAAATCATCAATTAATAACATATCGATGAACAAACTGTTCAGGACTGTTCTACCGATCTCGTGAGTTCTTTAACTTCGTCAAACAACATATGTGATTCTAATTCCCGTGATCCTCTTCATCAAACAACATATGTGATTCTAATTCCCGTGATCCTCTTCATCAAACAACATATGTGATTCTAATTCCCGTGATCCTCTTCGATATCTCCACACTCCTTATGGTTTCAGGGCCTAACGTTTTAACAGCCTGATAACCTCACGATCGGGAGACATAACCCCCATCAAACTTCCTTTCTCATCACTGTTGTATTCCTCAACATGAGGGAGGAATACGCGATATCAAAATCTTCCTCTCTCTCTCTCTCTCTCGCCCACGATGTATTCCTCAACCTCGGGGGAAAACACCGCATCGACCAGCTTTCTCTGTCGTGTTGCATCTCTCTCTCTCTCTCTCTCTCTCTCTCTCTCTCTCTCTCTCGCCCCACAAAGCGGGCGGACGACGTGTCCCGCAAATGGAGCCGCGTTAACTCGTGTAGTCTGACACATCCAGCGAGGCTAAACGACCTGGAGGGGCTTCATCCAATCAGCTTCAAGCCTCTCTCGGTCCTCCCCTCCTCCCGCCCACTTGCAGCTACAGTTCAGAGACCACCCCTCAACTTTTCTCTTGGTAAACCCCCCCAACCCATCCCCCTCAACCACCCAAAAAAGAAAAAGGTCCATTTTGAATACATCATTCTGACTTCTGAACAAGGCCCTGCCAGTGCCCTACTCCCGACCCTCAAAGATGACGTCAAAAGTTTAGCCACCATATATACACACATGGGCCTTGCTTATCTACGAAGCCATGATCTTCCTTCCTCTGCAACAGAGACAAATCGTCATCGGGTACCTAAATCTACCAACGGTGGAGCAAAACAAGACTTGCAATCTTACGTCTAGACTTAAAGGGAGACACAGAAATTCGCACGTGCGTACGAAGGGAGAGGGATCCATGTGTACACATTCTGTACACCACGTACGGCGATGGGTTTATGTACTCGCAGCCCTGCAATAGCATTCACAGCGGTGACTGTACCGAAGAAATATCATCTTCATGCACCGAAGAATATACTCAGTATCGGTAACTACAAACTTTACATCACTGACGTACAGGGAAACGCACGAATTGAGGTCACTTGATTTCGGCTTCGGTGGTTGATGGGGCTGGGGGTGTGGGGGGAAGTAAATGGTCCAGTTGGCACAATGTGTAATGCAGAACAAAAGAAACTTGAGCCACATTATTATAATATATATATAAAAAAGAAACATAATAATTACTGTAACTTTCCCCTCCCGTGTGGCCTCGCTGACCCAGAGAAAGCAGCGCATCTGTAGCAACCTTGTCTACTGAGCCAATTCTCACGTAGAAAATGGCTTAGGGCCCTTCATCGGTAGAAGGTAAAGAGACTTTGATATACGAGGCACTCTGTCTTTTCAACGCGAATATGAAACATTTACCTGCTGATATATATATATATATATATATATATATATATATATATATATATATATATATATATAGAGAGAGAGAGAGAGAGAGAGAGAGAGAGAGAGAGAGAGAGAGAGAGAGAGCATATGGATTGTGTGTTATACAGACCGAGCTAAATTTGGCACACTATAGTCCCTGTTGGACTACATAAGCTGTTATCATTTGACCCCCCCCCCCCATCCCCCTCGACCAACGCGACAGCACGACTCCTCCACCAAGACGAGAACGACCGCTGGGTGTGACGGCGTGACCTTTAACTTGATCATTAAGGGTCAAATCAAATGTTAGGCCGTCACATACCCCCAGCACCAAGGGTCGTATAGTGGATCACAACCGCAGCCCCACCTTACCCACGGGTCGTGATCTGTCGTAGCCAAGGTACCAAACTTATACATGACGTGGAGGATCTCACGCTCTGTGTGTGTGTGTGTGTGTGTGTGTGTGTGTGTGTGTGTGTGTGTGTGTGATCGCTCTTTCCCGCATGAACGAGCCGACGTCCAGAATACATGACTGAGCCCTCGAGGAACAAATCCTCGCCTAGCTCCTTCCTCTGTTCCTTGTTTTCTTTTGGAAAACTAAGACAGGAGGGGAGGATTTTCAGCTCCATCCCCCCCACCCCACACTCCCGCCCCCATTAGTCGCCTTGAACGACACGTAGGAGATGTTTGGGTAGTATTTATTCTCCCCAACAGCTATGGATAATATATATATATATATATATATATATATATATATATATATATATATATATATATATATATATATATATATATATATATATATATATATATTATCCCTGGGGATAGGGGATTAAGAATACTTCCCACGTATTCCCTACGTGTCGTAGAAGGCGACTAAAAGGGGAGGGAGCGGGGGGCTGGAAATCCTCCCCTCTCGTTTTTTTCAATTTTCCAAAAGAAGGAACAGAGTGGGGCCAGGTGAGGATATTCCAAAAAAAAGGCCCAGTCCTCTGTTCTTAACGCTACCTCGCTAACGCGGGAAATGGCGAATAGTTTAAAAGAAAGAATATATATATATATATATATATATATATATATATATATATATATATATATATATATATATATATATATATATTCCACCACCACAAAGGCACCTGAGAGCCTTGTGAGTGTGTTAGCAGTAAGTTACCACAGGGAGGGGGAGGGGGGCCTCCTCCCCCCCTCGCCACCCAGAAATGGCAATGTCATGAAGGTCATCGGGACATGCACGGCTGGTAAACAAAGGACATTATTCACACTGATTCAAGGCTGAAGCATGTTTGTGTTTTTTTTCACCCTCCCTCTTCCATGAATATTAAAGTCCATATGTCAAAGAAGGAAGAGGAGTCAACATGCTGTGTAAGTTTGAATAATATTAATAATAATAATAATAATAATAATAATAATAATAATAATAATAATAATAATAATAACAATAATGATAATAATAATAATAATAATAATAATAATAATAATAATAATAATAATAATAATAATCGTTTTTTCGTGAGTGGGTTAGCATGAAATATGAACAGTGAGACGGAATGAAGAACTCAGAAGACGAACAATAACGCGAATGAACAACACATTTCAATGATTGCGACCTTCTCTTATCTCCCTTCCGAACTCACGAGATAATGAACGCATAAGGTCATGCCCTGTCGTCGGTGGAAAACGGACCTTAGGTACTACTTACCACAAAACTTGAAGGGACTATAATAATAAGACACATAAACAAACACACACACAACAGAATAAATGAATAAATTAGGATTATGATCATCTGAGAGAATAAAGCTCCCATAATACACAAATAATCGTGAGACTATGGTCAAGTCTAGCCTCGCTAACGTAGAAGGGACGTTCATGTGGAGGAAGTACAATATCACGTAATAGCTACTGCCTGCCGAAATTTATGACTTTAAAAGAAATAGATGAATGCATCTTCACTATAAAGAAATAGATGAATGCATCTTCACTATAAAGAAATAGATGAATCTTCACTATAAAGAAAAAGATGAATGCATCTTCACTATAAAGAAATAGATGAATGCATCTTCACTATAAAGAAATAGATGAATGCATCTTCACTATAAAAAAATAGATGAATGCATCTTCACTATAAAGAAATAGATGAATGCATCTTCACTACAGCTCATCTACATCTAACCTATCCTCATTCTTATCACGCTCAACGTGATGGAGAAACAGATGAATACATCTTCACTAACACTCATCTACATCTAAACATATCCTCACTACCATCCCGCTCAACGCAAGGGAGAACCTATAAACGTATCCTACCCACTGTACTTTCTATTCTTGCCTCCACCTACCCCCCCCTGCTATGGATGCGTCCTTCGCCCACACTAACGCAGAGAGGCTTTGTCCACGTGTCCACAAACAAAGAAAGTGCTTTCTGAAATCAATACACTGGCATTCACGAACAACAGACTTGATAAAACACATCCAACATCCTGGCAAGTAAATGACTTAAATACTAACAGTGAATTATCTGCCTCCCCTGGGTCAAGGGGAAAAATGAGAAGGGATCCTTGAGGAGTCTAGGAGTCACTTCCTATGGTGGCTAATTAAGGAGGGAGAGGAACCCCTCATCTCTGGAGGCGCAGTAAATACTGAACCCTGACGTTTATGACGTACACTCGAGACAGCACAGAGGATCCGTAACAAACCTCCCACATCACATAGGAAAGCAGATGACTCTTCTCTGAACAGGGATGAACACCAGCGAGAAAGGCGAGCACATAAAAGAAATCTGAATATAAAATATACGAATCGTATGATGCTGAACCATGCTGGTCAACTGCTACGTAACATTTTAATTGGTCGGTAGTGACTACCTCAAATGTTACGTAGGACCAATGCATATCTTCAAGACCACAATACATGGCCATTATTTCCTTTATTTACGTACTTTTATATTCCCTTTATTTCCATAAAATATCCTTTTATGTCAACTTCATTACCAAAGAATATCATATCTCCATTATTACTGTATAATATCCTTTAATATCTCCTTATCTTACGGTACATCTTTTATATTCTTTTATTACGGTACAGTATTCTTTATATTCCTTCTATGATGGCACTGCAATATCCTTTTATGTAGCCATTATCACTGAGATATCTGTTGTAGTCATTCCTTCGAAACAGAAAAAAAAAAAATTCCTTGGTCAACTCGTCACTACAAAATAAACCTTTACAACCCTTTATCTTGGACGGATTATCTCAAGTGTGACCATGTGCTCCACTAGACGCATCTACACCACTGCTTACACAGCCCTCTCCCACTGGTAAAGGTTCCGTCACAGATCCAACATCAACCATAATACTCGGATCATAATAACACTGTAAAACAACAACAACAACAACAACAACAGCAACAACTACCATTACTTCCAGACGAAGTCATTTCCATAAACTTTACACCAACGACGCAAATTAGGTGCGGTTCACACCTGCCCAACAATACCTTGGTTAAACATAAAGTCACTTTCCCTTCCCTGCAACACCCACCCATGCCGCGGCCTTTTCTAAAGGGTACCCTCCACAAATAATTGTCTATCTACCTATCTTTCTATCTATCTAATCACTCGTCCGCCCTTTCCCGCGTCAGCGAGGCAGCGCCAGGAAGAGGCGAAGAAGTGGCTGGCGTGTTCACCGTCCGAGCAACATCCATAACCTTCGTAAATCCTCAGCCCCCGGTCCGGCAGGTACAGACACTTACTACATACACGTCCCGCACCACTGGAGTCTCAAGAGATATCGAATACCTGCTACAGCGCATCACGGCAGCACTCAATAGCGGAAGCACGACTGGATTCAAATCTCGTTTAGCCTTAATAACATTCCATCAAGACAGAGCCAAGATCTGTGACTGACATCTACAGCTAAGGACGAAGCCTGGAACTGAAATACAGCTCAGGACGAAGACTGGAACTGAAATAGAGCTCAGGACGAAGACTGGAACTGAAATAGAGCTCAGGACGAAGACTGGAACTGAAATAGAGCTCAGGACGAAGACTGGAACTGAAATAGAGCTCAGGACGAAGACTGGAACTGAAATAGAGCTCAGGACGAAGGCTGGGTACTGAAGGGAATCAAAAAAGTTTTTCCTCGATGATGACTGAGCAAATACACAATGCTGGCGCGAACAACCCACAACCTGCCGTCACATCAAGGCACCATAATAACCTTCGCCATAGTTGTAATCATCACATTCACAACAGCGTACGGTATCAAAATCCGTGTACGCCTGAGGCCCCTTCTTTACGACGTCAGGTCTCAACCAGAAGGATCTCCTCAGCCTCTCCTTTAACTGCCACCATCTGCAGCAAAGCAAGACTCACGTGAGACATTACTGCACAACGTTTAAATCAAACGAGGACGCAGACACACCTTTAAAAGAGACGGAGAATCGTATGGAGACGCAGGGAGACACACAGCCCACGCAAAATATACATTTACATACAGAGACATTCTCGCGGACTTCCTTCCCTCAGCGAAAGAGCGCGAGATCCCTCACGCATCAACAGCCCCCACTTCCTCCGCGGTCTGAACAGTGTGGCATAAAACAGAGCCGAGTTAATCGGTCCTTGTTTGGTGAGGGCGAGGCACGAGGACGCAACCTGATCCCAGGTCAACACAATACGAGCCACCACCACCACCACCACCTGCTGCTGCTGCTGCTGCTACTTGTTCCTGGTGTTCCGGGAGAGAGAGAGAGAGAGAGAGAGAGAGAGAGAGAGAGAGAGAGAGAGAGAGAGAGAGAGAGACGTCTCTCCTGCGGACGTTGTTATGCAGAGGTAAATGTAACGTGATGGGCTGAGAGGCGGGTGTCTATCTCCTCTACACTGACGACAGATTTTAAGACCGATTATCTCTCAGAAGAAAGAAAAGAAAGAGGCGAAAGGAACCTCCAAGATGTATATCTTACGACCTCAAAATGTATAACTACAATATTGTATATGACTATACACGTGATGTATAATAAACTCATTTCTCTTTGACACGTTTCAAAATTATTACTTTACGTATCCACAAGACTTGTTCTGAGGCTTTTTCCGTTTCTAATCTTCGGCCTTCGTGAAACTTGCTTCACGATGACTCACTCTAATCATGGGCTCGCCTAATCTCCCCCTCATCCCAAAGTCTCGGGCCCCAATCCCTCTTGAACAGACGTCCTTCCCCACCTATCCCATCCCGACCTCGTCCTTCTATCCATCCCGCACGAGTGGGAGGTAAAGGAGGGGGCGTACTGCACAGGGCGGAGAGCCCATCCTTAGCCATATTGGGACAGTATATCCCTAAACCACACTTCCGCGGGGACACCCTCCGCCACTCACCCCTCCCCATCCTCCTCCTCCTCCTCCTCTTCCACAGGGTGCGCCGCTATCCTGACCCGCTGAACATTACCCCGCCACGTCTCTTCAAAGGTCAGGCTCTCATACCCACCGAAATACGTGTCACGATCGCTGACACAGTTGAAAACTTGAGCCTTTCCGTGGAAACGGTTCTTAACACGTGTTGGATACCGTCTTGTGGCCCCGAGACCTTATACCACCGAGACTTGGTCGTACTCCCAGTCAAATGGCGATCCTCCTTGACTCTGGTACAAGGGGTTCGAATCCCACATACGCTGCTAATTCTATCAACAACAACATAAACAACTTACAGGGCAATAAAGGTAAAAATATAACTCACTCAACTTTGCACCACGCAAAAATGAATAAATAAATGGTGTACATAAATAATATAAACATATATGTATATGGTTTCGATGTATTATATACAGCTGGCAGAACATGGATGCGAGCGAAGGAGGCCATTTCGTGGTCTGCTCCTGACGCTTAACTCGCTAACTCTTTACATGCCGAACATGTGTTAAAAAAATGATATATATATATATATATATATATATATATATATATATATATATATATATATATATATATATAATTCTTTAAGAAAATTGAGAAATTTCATTCCTCTTAAATTTCGTTGGCGTCTACGCCCTACGGCTGACCTCCAGATCCATGCCAGCAGAGGAGGTGACCCCGTTTCTAGGCGTGGGCGGCGACCCGCTGGTCTAAGCAGGGATCACGACCCCCGGGGTTGTCTTGACCCTTGCCCCCCCCCCCCCCCCCCCCCCCCACCTCCCAAGGACCCAGACGTCGTCACACCTGACTCGTGTCTGGAGGGACGAACACGACGGGTGTCGCTGAGACGATGCAGACGCGTCGCGTTGCGGGGTTACCGGCTTTTTGGCTTTCCCAGAGAACGCTAGGAAGTCTCAGGAAAGTAGGTTTACTGCCATCACGTCTCCCTCCACACACACACACACACACACACACACACACACACACACACACACACAAAACCTCTCCCTTTCTCTTCCGTCGTTTGGAAACGGGCAATATTACTTTTCCACCTTGGCCCATTTTCCCTTGAAAGTCAGGAAGCATATGTTTAGCATCGTTCATTTCACCCACGCCTCTTTGTTCCACCCCCGCGACTCCAATTGACCAGGGGTCAGAGGTCAAGTATTTCCAAGCGTCTGTGACTGTGATATTGCCCTCAAGCAAATACCACAATCATTCCACTAAAAGTTGGACATTACTTGTATCAAATGATAATTCGTTTGAGTTTCGCACCAAACTTCCAGGTCCGTAACCAAACTTTCCAGGTCCGTAACCAAACTTCCAGGTCCGTAACCAAACTTTCCAGGTCCGTAACCAAACTTTCCAGGTCCGTAACCAAACTTCCAGGTCCGTACCCAAACTTTCCAGGTCAGTAACCAAACTTTCCAGGTCCGTAACCAAACTTCCAGGTCCGTAACCATACTTTCCAGGTCAGTAACCAAACTTCAGGTCCGTAACCAAACTTCTAGGTCAGTACCCAAACTTTCCAGGTCCGTAACCAAACTTTCCAGGTCCGTAACCATACCTTCCAGGTCAGTAACCAAACTTCCAAGTCCGTAACCATACTTTCCAGGTCCGTAACCAAACTTCCAGGTCCGTAACCAAACTTCTAGGTCAGTACCCAAACTTTCCAGGTCAGTAACCAAACTTCCAGTCTCCTAACCAAACTCCAAACTGCGTCACCAATTTCTATAAATATCACTACTACTCACTGTGTAACACTAGGTCAAAGGCGCATCCACCATGACTATCCTGGGCAATATATCTTTAGCGTTATGTATGTATGTATGTCCGACACTCACTCCACTAACTCTACACGGAGGAAAAGATCTAAATCAACCCACCATGTTAAGATGACATTACTGAGAACCCGACACACGTATAACATCACTCAGCTTACTAATCTTGAAAAGCCATAAGTACTAAAATCATACTTGAAATGTGATGAAATATTAATTGAAATACTCTAAAACATTTTGTCCTCTCTACTTACTAACCCAGAAAAAGAGCCACGAGTAATAAATTGACAATGAAATACTTTAATAAATGGTTTGTCTCCCAAGATATAAAGAGATCATTTCAAAAATCTATCCAGAGAGTAAAAATTTGATAAAAGTGGCCGGTTCTTACAGAGCAAAATTCAGCAACTACAAGTATTACAGAAAACACAGGATTGAGCGGGGGAGAGATTGTGTACAAATACAGAGGAGAAACCTGACGTTGGGTTCTGTTTTCTAGGGCGCGAGGGACGAGCGGGGGGGTTATAACCTGGTTTCTATCAGAGAACGTGAGCGGTAACTCATTATACAGGATCTACCCAGTCATGATCCACGAGTTTCAAGCACCTCTCAATTACTGGCCACTCAAGCCATAGACTGAGGGGATGGGGGGGACAGTAACTCACAGGTAACTCAACCCACACTCACGTCATAAAGACTCACCGGTCACTCAAATCAAGCGACAGACTAGGAGATGTAACTCACCGGTAACGCACGCCACACTCAGTGGACTCACGCCGTCAATAAAATTGTCCACGACTGGAAAATAGGATTATTTTCAGGTAGTATAATATTTCTGGAGTGATATGCGATACAGAGAGAGTAATCAAGTCTGGCTTTTCTTTTTCCAGGACGTGTGTGTGTGTGTGTGTGTGTGTGTGTGTGTGTGTGTGTGTGTGTGTGTGTGTGTGTGTGCGTGCCTGGGCACGTCTTGAAACATAAGACTAAAGCAAAGGAATTGTGGGAGTAAAGCCTCTCAGCAGAGGTTCCAAGGCTGTATAGACGACAGCTTCCCACACGAGGTACAGACCTCACTCCGCAGGGGAGAGGCTGCGAACACAGGTATCACGACCCCATCTTAATACAGACAGTCAGTCACTCAGGGGGTCTCGCTGACACTAGCTAAAAGTCACTGACAAAGCAATAGCCATGAATCTACCAAAACAACCATCTCAAAAACGAATCCAAGTGGAAGACACAGAGATTGAAATCAAGTCACACTTCCTAAACCATAAGTATTACCATACACATATTTTCCTGTGACGACAAACTTATGAATATTCAAGACAAAATTATTCCGTGGATCAGTAATTTCGTGAACAAAGTCAAAGTACCAAATATGCACAAACTAAGAAGAGCACTTGTAAAAATGCTAAATTCCTCAACTTAAATCTTGCACAACAGATTAAGGATAATTCGTGAGTCGTGATTGTGAACTAACCTATCCGGATAAGCTATTCATCTAGTATGACCATGTTAGCAAGGTCTGGTATTACTATCCCTTAAGATACGGGAGGGAGAAGAAGGGGGTAATTGCTGCTAGACTCTTGCAATGGAAGAGCTTCAGCCACGAGAGACATCTGCATGAACAAGCCTAGTGTGATCCACGTAAACTAAGACAGTGATCCCTATATCATACATTACATTTTACATGACTTATATATCATATTTTACGTGACCTGCATCAAATATCATATTTTACGTGACCTGTATCATATATCATATTTTACGTCACCTGTATCATATATCATATTTTACGTGACCTGTATCAAATATCATATCTTACGTGACCTGTATCATATATCATATTTTACGTGACCTATATTCTTGAATACTGAGGACGCGACGATACAGCGAGATTCTAATACTTCACCAGAGCACGAACACTCAACCCCTTTAAGTACGATGACTTAACCCTGGAATATTACAACTTAACCCTTGAGGAAGACGACCTAACCCTTGAAACGCATCAAGTACGCATGACGACCCTTCATTGCGACAACCCTAACTCATTGAGGTTGCGTAGGCTTGATCCTTTGAGCTCAGACGACTCAACCCCTTGAGAATGACGACCCAATCCCCTGAATACGATGTTTTTAGTCAGTGGGGCAAAGACGGAGTACTCAAGAGGTATAGATGCACCAAAAGGGGTGAAAATCGTGGTTACACAAGCGTTCAAATGGATGTGTTTAAGATGGTAAGTCGACGTGGTCAACGGCTCAAGTCTTCAGCGTTCATGGGGTCAGCCTGTCGTACTGGAAGGGTTATCTAATAAGTTTTCATACTCATTGGCTGTCGTGGTACCCACGGCCTGAGTCTTCGTACTCGGGAGGTGAAGTCGTCGTACATTAAAAAAAAGGTTTCAGTCGTCGAAGTGAGAGTGTCCCACGATGTTTTCTCACGTCATTCTAGGGTTTATCGCCCGGCCGGATATGACCGACTGGCGCAGCAGCAGCGTGCATCATCTTGGTGACACAGTGGCACCACCACCACCAAGAGGGGCGGCGGTAGTGGTGGTGGGAGTCAATCCGGCTGGCTAGCTGGCTCACATCGAGTTATGTGAGTCAGGCCACAGCCTCGCCCCGCTCTGTTTACCCGACCCAGCTACCACTCCCGTCTTGACCTGAGCGCGACGGTGTAATCCCCCCCCCCTGAGTAATCCCCGTGATTGCGACGGTGTAATCCCCTCCCCCTGAGCGCGGCGACGACGCAATCCTCAGAGCACAGCGGTACGACCTTTGAGGACGACGGTGCGATATTTTTTTTCTTTCTCGGGTATACGACGGCAAGACCTGAACCCTTAAAACGTCGAGTCAAAGACATGGGCGTCATACCAAGGGTCGTATTAGCGTCGTGCTCAAGGATCGTACCGTCGTGCTTACCGGTCGTAACACGGTGCACGAGGATCGTACCGTCGTGCTCACCGGTCGTAACGCGGTGCACGAGGATCGTACCGTCGTACTGAAGGCGCTAAACTTGAGGAACTTTTGTAATGGGTCAGACCACGTCCCCTGGGATTCAAGTCCTCAAATGTAATATCGGGGGACGCGTTCCCTCTCGCCATTCGCTTAGTTAAACTCATTCACGATCGGGTGCACGGCAGACAAGGCGGGCGAGAGAGAGAGAGAGAGAGAGAAAGAGAGAGAGAGAGAGAGAGAGAGAGAGAGAGAGAGAGAGAGAGAGAGAGAGAGAGAGAGAGAGAGAGAGAGAGAGAGAGAGAGAAATAATGAAATGCCTATAAACAGTAGCCAGTGCGTGCGTGGTTCACTTGGTAGGTGCATCAAGACGGGGCCACACATTGGGAGGTGACACTGCAGACGACGATATCGTGTAGCTTTTGTTCTTAAAGGAGAACACAGGAAATGAACATAACACATCCTGTTCTTCTTCAAGATATAAGCAACAGTTGGCCAGCGCTTGTGTCATCAAGATTTGTTCTGCTTACGACATTCATCTAATCCTGTTTATGTTTTTTTTTTCTTGAATATCTTACTGAAATGTTTTATTGAAATGTTTCATCTCATTTCACAAGCGCCCACCAAAGGTGCCATTCTCTCTGCCATCCTCTAAGAAGTCAAACCATGTTTTTTTTTCCCCGTTCTTCACAGATGAATGAAACGGAAGATCCGTCACTGGGTCTAAACTCCTCCCTGCCTTCAAAATGCCTTCAGCGAAAATTCGCCTTTTGTGACCACGTGTTATATACACCCCCCCCCCCCCCCTTCCCTTGCCAATAAGGCTAAGTCAAACCCCTCGTTGACCAAGCGTGGGAGCTGAGCTCACGTTAAGCGAGCTGATAAACGATACACCCTCTCCCCCCCACCACCATGTTTAAAGTTGTGTCGGATACTCGTCAGCTTAGAATCGAATTCGTCCTCAGCTTAGAATCATATTCCCGCTAACTAAGCCGGGAATCGAACCATCGGTAACGAAAGCGGGTCGAACCCTCGTTAAAACCTGACCAAGTCGTCCCTTCGTGAGCGAGGCTGACTCGAAACCTCCGTTGACTACGTTGTACCCGTACCCACCGTTAACGAAGCTATGAGTCGATCCCCCCCCCAAGTTACCGTGGGCGTTGAGTCGTATCCCCCGTTACCACCCATGAGAGTCGAACCCTGAGACGCGTCATTCCTTCAGTGGACACCGAGTATCCATCACTCGGAGGACACTGTGTGTGTGTGTGTGTGTGTGTGTGTGTGTGTGTGTGTGTGTGTGTGTGTGTGTGTGTGTGTGTGTGTGGTTTCCTCTGCCTTTGTGTAGGGCAGCTATTGTCCTGACACAGTGTGCGACACACATGAGGCCACCCAGCCTGCACTGGTCATTCGTGTGATGCCCCTCCCTCCTCCCTCCACTCTCTCCCACCTCCCCTAGCCCCTCCGCCAGGTGCTACGGTGGGGGGGGGTCAGGCAGGGCCGCCCTGTGGCTGGTGGACAACACAGACCTACCCCCCTCTCCTCCCCTCTCCCCCAAGCTGCGGAAGTTGATCCCCCCCCCCCACCCACCCACACACACACACACACACACACACACACACTGGACAAAGACGACGGAGGAGGAGGAGGAGTAGGGTTGTGAGCAGACGCCGTGGAGGGGTGAGTGACGCCCTGGGAGGGCAGGAGGCGCAGGCGAGGGGCGGAGGCGTGTGATGAGAAGTGCGGGAGGGGAGGAGGGGTGTCGTAGCCAAGTGTGAGATGGGGGGGGGGAGGCGTGTGGGCGTACGAGGAAGGGAAGGCGCGGGCGTGGATGTTATTATGGCACAAACAACAAACCAGCCAATCTACCTATGCACACACACACACACACACACACACACACACACACACTACCTCAACACAACTCAGGTACGTGCTGACTGATCCAGGTAATATAACGAGCGACATCAGCCCAGGTAGGGTCTACTGCCAGCAGGGAACGGTCCAACGCCTCCCAAGCTGTTTCTAAAGTAACAACTTCACACATCGACTTAGAAATGAAATACTTATGAAGTGCTGGCTTAGAATCTGTTAATCTTCTTGTGTTGCCAGCCACCACCTGCCTCAAACTGAAACAGCTTCAATATGCTGTGATAACTGCCAGAAAAAAAATATGATATCGTCTTCATTGCCTTGGATTAAAGCTATAAACTAACGGACCCATGATAACAAACGAGATCTGGACCTCCTGACGAAGGTCAGGCTGCCGTGGTCCTCTGAAGCAAGGTTATACCCGACTCACCCCCAACAGGTCGACTTTCTACCTCATCCTCCCTCAAAACTGTGACACGTCTGCATCTTATACCCACGTTACTTTCACCACACCTAAATTCCAAGGCTGAGGCACTTCTTCGCCGACGACGACACACTTGCCTACCCCTCCGCCGCGTCCGCTGAGCCTGGGTGTAATTCGCCGCTGGTGACAAGCCTACAATCATCCCCTGATTAGGGCCTTTCCCTCAAAACACAGGCTGATGAGTCGACAGGGCAACTCAAAATCCCCTCCTGTTCCTCCTCGCCTCACAGGCCAACCTCCCCATTCTTCCACCCTGCCGTTTCCTGCACCTCTTTTCCACCCTGTATCCCCGCCCCCAAACCCGCTTCAAAAAAGACTCTTAGCCACCCTTCCATTCCACCCTCTCCCTCCCCTGCACTCCCGGCTGGCTAAGGGGGTGAGCAAGAGGAAGGGAACCGGTTGCGACAGCTGATCCCCGGATGTTGTATGAACGGCGGGGGCGACACACTCCACACCCGACACTTTCATCTTGGCCGCCGCCACTCTTCCCGACGCTGGCCCGCTGGAGGCTCGGGAGGGAGGGAGGGAAGCAAGGAGGGGAGGGAGGAGAAGGGAGGAAGACAACTATAAAACGGGGTGAGGGAAGGACAGATGGCTTGGGGGGAGGGAGGAGGGAAGGAGGGGAGGGAGGAGAAGGGAGGAAGGCAACTATAAAACTGGGTGAGGGAAGGACAGATGGCTTGGGGGGAGGGAGGGAGGGAGGGGGGGAGACAGTGTTCATTCTCCAATGGGACAACTTATAAAACTGTAAACCTGAACTACACGTCCATTGGTATCTGACCTTAACTATCTATCATGAACCCGAGTCTAAATACGGCAGATCACGTGGCCTTAACGACACCTAACACCGAGTTTACTGACGATTCTACGTACACGAACCAAGGAAAAATGTACCATAGATTTCGTTTTACAAAATGTCCGCCGATGACGAAGTGTACTGACAGCAGAGGAAGACAAAGCAAAATGCCTCTGTTATATAACAGGCAGAGTCATCAGTGACAAAGGGGCATGAACAGGAGAGAGAGAGAGAGAGAGAGAGAGAGAGAGAGAGAGAGAGAGAGAGAGAGAGAGAGAGAGAGAGAGAGAGAGAGAGAGAGAGAGAGAGTATTTTGGTTGCAACAGGCGACCCCAGCTGGCACAACAGGAGAGACCCTCAACCCTGGGCCGCCCAGGTGGGGGCCAGTAAACAGGGACCTCAAGGCGTGTTTACTGACGCCCCTCGGCGGCGGCGGAGGCACACACACACTCTCCCGACCTTGTGGGGGCATTTCCCCGTCCTTTTCACGTCTTTATGCCTGGCAATACCCGCTCGGGCACTCACTGTGTCTGTCTGATGACACCCTTTTCCTCCCTCCCTCCTCGTGTCTATTTTCTGGTCGTCTCCTGGTCTAAAACCTGGTCGTTAATCCGGAGTCTTGCACATTTCCTCTGGCACAGTGTCCGACCCCCCCAACCATGTCCGGCCTCCCGTCCACACTCGACATGGCCTACCATCCCTGGCCCCCTTGTCTGACCCACTCCATACATGACCAATGAATGGCACCACGTCCATTTACTGACCCTACCTCCCACTCCCTCCCCACCCTGTGTGTGTGTGTGTGTGTGTGTGTGTGTGTGTGTGTGTGTGTGTGTGTGTGTGTGTGTGTGTGTGTGCCTCAGCAATCGATGGATGTCAATATATTTGAGGAGAGCACATAAACATCTTCCACTGCGTCACCTTCAACCTTCACCACCATCAGTCTCCCCCCAAATCAACTTCCGATCGATGACACCCCCCCCCCCCTCCTCTTCCTCCCCCCACATCAACTGTCCCATTTATCTTCCCCGCCCTTCAGCCTGATCTGATAGTTCCCCCATCTACGCCCGACCCCTCAACACCAGCCCAACTTCAGTGTCTCTCCACATCTCCCACCCAACCCAGCACCACCAAGTCTCCTCACTCACTACAGTCACCTTCCCGTCACCCACCTCATAATCAGACGATCTCTACTTCACTTCAAACTCTCGCCCCATCACCCCAGCACCAGTTCCGCCTTCTGACAGTCGTAACCACCCTCCTCCCCCCCCCCCCTTTCTCCTCACCGTCCCCACTACATCACCTGCGATGTAACTGTCCAGATTCACCTCTGACCCTCATCATTAATCATCAAAGCCATCGTCCGTCTCTTTTTCTTCTTCTTCCGTCCGAATCCTGTCCAACAGGAGAACCCCACCTGTCAATACCGTTGCCCTAGACATCCCTCCTCATCTGACCTGCGATCCACCACTTCTATACGACGAGTGTCTCTTCCCCCATCCATAG